>NW_027175817.1:1500000-1755792 GCF_028021215.1 Eschrichtius robustus | reverse complement strand
GAGGTAGATTCGAATCGCCTTTAAAGCACATGAAAATTGGCAAAACGTCGACAATGATGCCCTTGGCCAAACAGGGCGTATGCGTTTTTTCCTGAATATATTCAGGAAAAAACGCATACGCCCTGATTGGCCAACCAAGCAACCTGGAAAGGCTGATCAGCGCTACAAAGAAGTCTCGCTTCCCATCGGTCAAAAGGGCCATGCTGCAAAAAGTGTCAAAACCAGAAATGCAGGACAGGCCATGGAGAAATGGCAGCCTTGCTACGCTGATGGGCGGGATGTAAATTGCCAACAGCCACTCTGGAGACGTGTACGGTGTGTCCTGAAACATCGAGAAAACACAGCTTAGGGAGCATAGGGCACGTCCACTCAGGGGCGTATAAATTGGGAAAACTAAAATTCAGCAAGACACAGGCACCCCAAAGTTTAGGGCTGCTCTGTTGACAAGAACCTCCACTTCATGACACCTTAAATATCCCAGGAAAGAGAAAAATGAATAAAGAAATTGTGGTCCTTATGTACAATGGAATATCACTCAGACATGAAATCAGTGTCATAAGGCTAGTAGAAGCAAGATGAGTGGATTTAGGTACGACGATTCTAAGTGAAATAAGTCACACAGAAAAAGACACTTATCATAAGCTATCACTTATAGAGAGGATGTAAAAACCGCTACACTTGAACTGAATTACAAAACAGAACAGAGTCACACGTTTAGAAAACACACTATGGCTGCTTAACGGGAAAGGTGAGGTGGGGTGATGCTTAAAACAAGGGTTTCAAATTCGCTCAGATACCGTTCCATACACCCAATATGTAATAGACAAGACCTACTCCTTGCTCAGTGAACTGGACTCAACACCCCCTATTCACCGCACAGGAATATATCTGACTAGTAAGAATCTTAAAACCTATGTATTGATATCTGTCTAAAAGTGAGTCAAGTGGGTGTAAAGCCGCATAAACACAGCCGTGAAAAGCAGCTAAACCCCATTATAAAAATAAATTACTTTTAAAAACCCGTAAAACAAAGACAGTGAAAGAGAGAGAAATTCTTACACAATTCGTTCAGAGGCTGTGATGCAACCTGGATTGACAATATCTAGACCCACAGCTGGATGAGACATAAGGGTGGACACTCTTGGGGCTGAAAGGTTGGGTGAGGTTGGGTGAGCAAATGCAGACCCTTTAAAGTAATACTGCGTGGTACCCATCCCATGGGTCTCAAATCTCCAGGTTCAAGGGCATCTTCCTACATCGAAAACATGCATGAGAAACCCAGAACATGGTACACCGTGTGATTTTGAAAGGTTTCTAATACGCACCTCATTTCTCATCTCCTTGTGCTCGGGTTCACCATTCCAGCTACTTTACTAGCAATCTCCCTACTTGGAGAATCAGCACGTTTAACCTCCTGTTCCCTACAGGTTGCAATTTGTCCTGAGGATGAACGGGAAGAGGGGCAACCAATGAGAGACTAGATCTAGGTGTTGGGACAGGCACAGGTCACTCTATTTTCCCATCAGGAAGAAGAATTATCCACAGGCTCAGCCTGCCGCCAGGAACCAGAATAGGGCCTGAGGCAATCCCGTGCTTTTGCGGCCAGCTCCCAAAAAAGACAGTTGAAAAATGGATCTCAGGGGCACTGCAATTCACAAACCCGCAGAGTTATAAATGATAACTCTCATCCACAGATATATTGAGGGAAGGCAACGAAGAGGATTTGAAAGCAAGGCAGAATTGCAGGAAACAGATTTCAGGAGGTAGATTCGAATCGCCTTTAAAGCACAAGAAAAGCGGCAAAACGTCGACAATGATGCCCTTGGCCAAAAAGGGCGTATGCGTTTTTTCCTGAATATATTCAGGAAAAAACGCATACGCCCTATTTGGCCAACCAAGCAACCTGGAAAGGCAAATCAGCACTACAAAGAAGTCTCGCTTCCCATCGGTCTAAAGGGCCATGCTGCAAAAAGTGTCAAAACCAGAAATGCAGGACAGACCATGGAGAAAAGGCAGCCTTGCTACGCTGATGGGCGGGATGTAAATTACCAACAGCCACTCTGGAGAAGTGTACGGTGTGTCCTGAAACATCGAGAAAACACAGCTTAGGGAGCATAGGGCACGTCCACTCATGGGCGTATAAATTGGGAAAACTAAAAATCAGCAAGACACAGGCACCCCAAAGTTTAGGGCTGCTCTGTTGACAAGAACCTCCACTTCATGACACCTTAAATATCCCAGGAAAGAGAAAAATGGATAAAGAAGTTGTGGTCCTTATGTACAATGGAATATCACTCAGACATGAAATCAATGTCATAAGGCTAGTAGAAGCAAGATGAGTGGATTTAGGTACGATGATCCTAAGTGAAATAAGTCACACAGAAAAAGACACTTATCATAAGATATCACTTATAGAGGGAATGTAAAACCCGCTACACTTGAACTGAATTACAAAACAGAACAGAGTCACACGTTTAGAAAACACACTATGGCTGCTTAATGGGAAAGGTGAGGTGGGGTGATGCTTAAAACAAGGGTTTCAAATTCGCTCAGATACCGTTCCATACACCCAATATGTAATAGACAAGACCTACTCCTTGCTCAGTGAACTGGACTCAACACCCCCTATTCACCGCACAGGAATATATCTGACTAGTAAGAATCTTAAAACCTATGTATTGATATCTGTCTAAAAGTGAGTCAAGTGGGTGTAAAGCCGCATAAACACAGCCGTGAAAAGCAGCTAAACCCCATTATAAAAATAAACTACTTTTAAAAACCCGTAAAACAAAGACAGTGAAAGAGAGAGAAATTCTTACACAATTCGTTCAGAGGCTGTGATGCAACCTGGATTGACCATATCTAGAACCCACAGCTGGATGAGACATAAGGGTGGACACTCTTGGGGCTGAAAGTTTGGGTGAGGTTGGGTGAGCAAACGCAGACCCTTTAAAGTAATACTGCGTGGTACCCATCCCATGGGTCCCAAATCTCCAGGTTCAAGGGCATCTTCCTACATCGAAAACATGCATGAGAAACCCAGAAGATGGTACACCGTGTGATTTTGAAAGGTTTCTAATACGCACCTCATTTCTCATCTCCTTGTGCTCGGGTTCGCCATTCCAGCTACTTTACCTGCAATCTCCCTAGTTGGAGAATCAGCACCTTTAACCTCCTTTTCCCTACAGGTTGCAATTTGTCCTGAAGATGAACGGGAAGAGGGGCAACCAATGAGAGACTAGATCTAGGTGTTGGGACAGGCACAGGTCACTCTATTTTCCCATCAGGAAGAAGAATTAACCACAGGCTCAGCCTGCCGCCCAGAAGCAGAATAGGGCCTGAGGCAATCCCGCGCTTTTGCGGCCAGCTCCCAAAAAAGCGAGTTGAAAAATGGAGCTCAGGGACACTGCAATTCACAAACCCGCAGAGTTATAAATGATAACTCTCATCCACAGATATATTGAGGGAAGGCAACGAAGAGGATTTGAAAGCAAGGCAGAATTGCAGGAAACAGATTTCAGGAGGTAGATTAGAATCGCCTTTAAAGCACATGAAAAGCGGCAAAACGTCGACAATGATGCCCTTGGCCAAAAAGGGCGTATGCGTTTTTTCCTGAATATATTCAGGAAAAATCGCATACGCCCTTTTTGGCCAACCAAGCAACCTGGAAAGGCAAATCAGCGCTACAAAGAAGTCTCGCTTTCCATCGGTCAAAAGGGTCATGCTGCAAAAAGTGTCAAAACCAGAAATGCAGTACAGGCCATGGAGAAATGGCATCCTTGCTATGCTGATGGGCGGGATGTACATTGCCAACAGCCACTCTGGAGAAGTGTACGGTGTGTCCTAAAACATCGAAAAAACACAGCTTAGGGAGCATAGGGCACGTCCACTCATGGGCATATAAATTGGGAAAACTAAAAATCAGCAAGACACAGGCACCCCAAAGTTTAGGGCTGCTCTGTTGACAAGAACCTCCACTTCATGACACCTTAAATATCCCAGGAAAGAGAAAAATGGATAAAGAAGTTGTGGTCCTTATGTACAATGGAATATCACTCAGACATGAAATCAATGTCATAAGGCTAGTAGAAGCAAGATGAGTGGATTTAGGTACGATGATCCTAAGTGAAATAAGTCACACAGAAAAAGACACTTATCATAAGATATCACTTATAGAGGGAATGTAAAACCCGCTACACTTGAACTGAATTACAAAACAGAACAGAGTCACACGTTTAGAAAACACACTATGGCTGCTTAACGGGAAAGGTGAGGTGGGGTGATGCTTAAAACAAGGGTTTCAAATTCGCTCAGATACCGTTCCATACACCCAATATGTAATAGACAAGACCTACTCCTTGCTCAGTGAACTGGACTCAACACCCCCTATTCACCGCACAGGAATATATCTGACTAGTAAGAATCTTAAAACCTATGTATTGATATCTGTCTAAAAGTGAGTCAAGTGGGTGTAAAGCCGCATAAACACAGCCGTGAAAAGCAGCTAAACCCCATTATAAAAATAAATTACTTTTAAAAACCCGTAAAACAAAGACAGTGAAAGAGAGAGAAATTCTTACACAATTCGTTCAGAGGCTGTGATGCAACCTGGATTGACCATATCTAGAACCCACAGCTGGATGAGACATAAGGGTGGACACTCTTGGGGCTGAAAGTTTGGGTGAGGTTGGGTGAGCAAACGCAGACCCTTTAAAGTAATACTGCGTGGTACCCATCCCATGGGTCCCAAATCTCCAGGTTCAAGGGCATCTTCCTACATCGAAAACATGCATGAGAAACCCAGAAGATGGTACACCGTGTGATTTTGAAAGGTTTCTAATACGCACCTCATTTCTCATCTCCTTGTGCTCGGGTTCGCCATTCCAGCTACTTTACCTGCAATCTCCCTAGTTGGAGAATCAGCACCTTTAACCTCCTTTTCCCTACAGGTTGCAATTTGTCCTGAAGATGAACGGGAAGAGGGGCAACCAATGAGAGACTAGATCTAGGTGTTGGGACAGGCACAGGTCACTCTATTTTCCCATCAGGAAGAAGAATTAACCACAGGCTCAGCCTGCCGCCCAGAAGCAGAATAGGGCCTGAGGCAATCCCGCGCTTTTGCGGCCAGCTCCCAAAAAAGCGAGTTGAAAAATGAAGCTCAGGGACACTGCAATTCACAAACCCGCAGAGTTATAAATGATAACTCTCATCCACAGATATATTGAGGGAAGGCAACGAAGAGGATTTGAAAGCAAGGCAGAATTGCAGGAAACAGATTTCAGGAGGTAGATTAGAATCGCCTTTAAAGCACATGAAAAGCGGCAAAACGTCGACAATGATGCCCTTGGCCAAAAAGGGCGTATGCGTTTTTTCCTGAATATATTCAGGAAAAATCGCATACGCCCTTTTTGGCCAACCAAGCAACCTGGAAAGGCAAATCAGCGCTACAAAGAAGTCTCGCTTTCCATCGGTCAAAAGGGTCATGCTGCAAAAAGTGTCAAAACCAGAAATGCAGTACAGGCCATGGAGAAATGGCATCCTTGCTATGCTGATGGGCGGGATGTACATTGCCAACAGCCACTCTGGAGAAGTGTACGGTGTGTCCTAAAACATCGAAAAAACACAGCTTAGGGAGCATAGGGCACGTCCACTCATGGGCATATAAATTGGGAAAACTAAAAATCAGCAAGACACAGGCACCCCAAAGTTTAGGGCTGCTCTGTTGACAAGAACCTCCACTTCATGACACCTTAAATATCCCAGGAAAGAGAAAAATGGATAAAGAAGTTGTGGTCCTTATGTACAATGGAATATCACTCAGACATGAAATCAATGTCATAAGGCTAGTAGAAGCAAGATGAGTGGATTTAGGTACGATGATCCTAAGTGAAATAAGTCACACAGAAAAAGACACTTATCATAAGATATCACTTATAGAGGGAATGTAAAACCCGCTACACTTGAACTGAATTACAAAACAGAACAGAGTCACACGTTTAGAAAACACACTATGGCTGCTTAACGGGAAAGGTGAGGTGGGGTGATGCTTAAAACAAGGGTTTCAAATTCGCTCAGATACCGTTCCATACACCCAATATGTAATAGACAAGACCTACTCCTTGCTCAGTGAACTGGACTCAACACCCCCTATTCACCGCACAAGAATATATCTGACTAGTAAGAATCTTAAAACCTATGTATTGATATCTGTCTGGAAGTCAGTCAAGTGGGTGTAAAGCCGCATAAACACAGCCGTGAAAAGCAGCTAAACCCCATTATAAAAATAAATTACTTTTAAAAACCCGTAAAACAAAGACAGTGAAAGAGAGAGAAATTTTTACACAATTCGTTCAGAGGCTGTGATGCAACCTGGATTGACCATATCTAGAACCCACAGCTGGATGAGACATAAGGGTGGACACTCTTGGGGCTGAAAGTTTGGGTGAGGTTGGGTGAGCAAACGCAGACCCTTTAAAGTAATACTGCGTGGTACCCATCCCATGGGTCCCAAATCTCCAGGTTCAAGGGCATCTTCCTACATCGAAAACATGCATGAGAAACCCAGAAGATGGTACACCGTGTGATTTTGAAAGGTTTCTAATACGAACCTCATTTCTCATCTCCTTGTGCTCGGATTCGCCTTTCCAGCTACTTTACTAGCAATCTCCCTACTTGGAGAATCAGCACCTTTAAGCTCCTGTTCCCTACAGGTTGCAATTTGTCCTGAGGATGAACAGGAAGAGGGGCAACCAATGAGAGACTAGATCTAGGTGTTGAGACAGGCACAGGTCACTCTATTTTCCCATCAGGAAGAAGAATTATCCACAGGCTCAGCCTGCCCCCAGGAACCAGAATAGGGCCTAAGGCAATCCCGTGCTTTTGCGGACAGCTCCCAAAAAAGACAGTTGAAAAATGGATCTCAGGGGCACTGCAATTCACAAACCCGCAGAGTTATAAATGATAACTCTCATCCACAGATATATTGAGGGAAGGCAACGAAGAGGATTTGAAAGCAAGGCAGAATTGCAGGAAACAGATTTCAGGAGGTAGATTCGAATCGCCTTTAAAGCACAAGAAAAGCGGCAAAACGTCGACAATGATGCCCTTGGCCAAAAAGCAACCTATTTGGCCAACCAAGCAACCTGGAAAGGCAAATCAGCACTACAAAGAAGTCTCGCTTCCCATCGGTCAAAAGGGCCATGCTGCAAAAAGTGTCAAAACCAGAAATGCAGGACAGACCATGGAGAAAAGGCAGCCTTGCTACGCTGATGGGCGGGATGTAAATTACCAACAGCCACTCTGGAGAAGTGTACGGTGTGTCCTGAAACATCGAGAAAACACAGCTTAGGGAGCATAGGGCACGTCCACTCATGGGCGTATAAATTGGGAAAACTAAAAATCAGCAAGACACAGGCACCCCAAAGTTTAGGGCTGCTCTGTTGACAAGAACTTCCACTTCATGACACCTTAAATATCCCAGGAAAGAGAAAAATGGATAAAGAAGTTGTGGTCCTTATGTACAATGGAATATCACTCAGACATGAAATCAATGTCATAAGGCTAGTAGAAGCAAGATGAGTGGATTTAGGTACGACGATTCTAAGTGAAATAAGACACACAGAAAAAGACACTTATCATAAGCTATCACTTATAGAGGGAATGTAAAAACCGCTACACTTGAACTGAATTACAAAACAGAACAGAGTCACACGTTTAGAAAACACACTATGGCTGCTTAACGGGAAAGGTGAGGTGGGGTGATGCATAAAACAAGGGTTTCAAATTCGCTCAGATACCGTTCCATCCACCCAATATGTAATAGACAAGACCTACTCCTTGCTCAGTGAACTGGACTCAACACCCCCTATTCACCGCACAAGAATATATGTGACTAGTAAGAATCTTAAAACCTATGTATTGATATCTGTCTGGAAGTGAGTCAAGTGGGTGTAAAGCCGCATAAACACAGCCGTGAAAAGCAGCTAAACCCCATTATAAAAATAAATTACTTTTAAAAACCCGTAAAACAAAGACAGTGAAAGAGAGAGAAATTCTTACAAAATTCGTTCAGAGGCTGTGATGCAACCTGGATTGACCATATCTATACCCACAGCTGGATGAGACATAAGGGTGGACATTCTTGGGGCTGAAAGTTTGGGTGAGGTTGGGTGAGCAAACGCAGACCCTTTAAATTAATACTGCGTGGTACCCATCCCATGGGTCCCAAATCTCCAGGTTCAAGGGCATCTTCCCACATCGAAAACATGCATGAGAAACCCAGAAGATGGTACACCGTGTGATTTTGAAAGGTTTCTAATACGCACCTCATTTCTCATCTCCTTGTGCTCGGGTTCGCCATTCCAGCTACTTTACCTGCAATCTCCCTAGTTGGAGAATCAGCACCTTTAACCTCCTGTTCCCTACAGGTTGCAATTTGTCCTGAAGATGAACGGGAAGAGGGGCAACCAATGAGAGACTAGATCTAGGTGTTGGGACAGGCACAGGTCACTCTATTTTCCCATCAGGAAGAAGAATTAACCACAGGCTCAGCCTGCCGCCCAGAAGCAGAATAGGGCCTGAGGCAATCCCGCGCTTTTGCGGCCAGCTCCCAAAAAAGACAGTTGAAAAATGGAGCTCAGGGACACTGCAATTCACAAACCCGCAGAGTTATAAATGATAACTCTCATCCACAGATATATTGAGGGAAGGCAACGAAGAGGAGTTGAAAGCAAGGCAGAATTGCAGGAAACAGATTTCAGGAGGTAGATTAGAATCGCCTTTAAAGCACATGAAAAGCGGCAAAACGTCGACAATGATGCCCTTGGCCAAAAAGGGCGTATGCGTTTTTTCCTGAATATATTCAGGAAAAATCGCATACGCCCTTTTTGGCCAACCAAGCAACCTGGAAAGGCAAATCAGCGCTACAAAGAAGTCTCGCTTTCCATCGGTCAAAAGGGTCATGCTGCAAAAAGTGTCAAAACCAGAAATGCAGTACAGGTCATGGAGAAATGGCAGCCTTGCTATGCTGATGGGCGGGATGTAAATTGCCAACAGCCACTCTGGAGAAGTGTACGGTGTGTCCTAAAACATCGAAAAAACACAGCTTAGGGAGCATAGGGCACGTCCACTCATGGGCGTATAAATTGGGAAAACTAAAAATCAGCAAGACACAGGCACCCCAAAGTTTAGGGCTGCTCTGTTGACAAGAACCTCCACTTCATGACACCTTAAATATCCCAGGAAAGAGAAAAATGGATAAAGAAGTTGTGGTCCTTATGTACAATGGAATATCACTCAGACATGAAATCAATGTCATAAGGCTAGTAGAAGCAAGATGAGTGGATTTAGGTACGATGATCCTAAGTGAAATAAGTCACACAGAAAAAGACACTTATCATAAGATATCACTTATAGAGGGAATGTAAAACCCGCTACACTTGAACTGAATTACAAAACAGAACAGAGTCACACGTTTAGAAAACACACTATGGCTGCTTAATGGGAAAGGTGAGGTGGGGTGATGCTTAAAACAAGGGTTTCAAATTCGCTCAGATACCGTTCCATACACCCAATATGTAATAGACAAGACCTACTCCTTGCTCAGTGAACTGGACTCAACACCCCCTATTCACCGCACAGGAATATATCTGACTAGTAAGAATCTTAAAACCTATGTATTGATATCTGTCTAAAAGTGAGTCAAGTGGGTGTAAAGCCGCATAAACACAGCCGTGAAAAGCAGCTAAACCCCATTATAAAAATAAATTACTTTTAAAAACCCGTAAAACGAAGACAGTGAAAGAGAGAGAAATTCTTACAAAATTCGTTCAGAGGCTGTGATGCAACCTGGATTGACCATATCTAGAACCCACAGCTGGATGAGACATAAGGGTGGACACTCTTGGGGCTGAAAGTTTGGGTGAGGTTGGGTGAGCAAACGCAGACCATTTAAAGTAATACTGCGTGGTACCCATCCCATGGGTCCCAAATCTCCAGGTTCAAGGGCATCTTCCTACATCGAAAACATGCATGAGAAACCCAGAAGATGGTACACCGTGTGATTTTGAAAGGTTTCTAATACGCACCTCATTTCTCATCTCCTTGTGCTCGGATTCGCCTTTCCAGCTACTTTACTAGCAATCTCCCTACTTGGAGAATCAGCACCTTTAAGCTCCTGTTCCCTACAGGTTGCAATTTGTCCTGAGGATGAACAGGAAGAGGGGCAACCAATGAGAGACTAGATCTAGGTGTTGAGACAGGCACAGGTCACTCTATTTTCCCATCAGGAAGAAGAATTATCCACAGGCTCAGCCTGCCGCCAGGAACCAGAATAGGGCCTGAGGCAATCCCGTGCTTTTGCGGCCAGCTCCCAAAAAAGACAGTTGAAAAATGGATCTCAGGGGCACTGCAATTCACAAACCCGCAGAGTTATAAATGATCACTCTCATCCACAGATATATTGAGGGAAGGCAACGAAGAGGATTTGAAAGCAAGGCAGAATTGCAGGAAACAGATTTCAGGAGATAGATTCGAATCGCCTTTAAAGCACAAGAAAAGCGGCAAAACGTGGACAATGATGCCCTTGGCGAAAAAGGGCGTATGCGTTTTTTCCTGAATATATTCAGGAAAAAACCCATACGCCCTATTTGGCCAACCAAGCAACCTGGAAAGGCAAATCAGCGCTACAAAGAAGTCTCGCTTCCCATCGGTCAAAAGGGCCATGCTGCAAAAAGTGTCAAAACCAGAAATGCAGGACAGGCCATGGAGAAATGGCAGCCTTGCTACGCTGATGGGCGGGATGTAAATTGCCAACAGCCACTCTGGAGAAGTGTACGGTGTGTCCTGAAACATCGAGAAAACACAGCTTAGGGAGCATAGGGCCCGTCCACTCATGGGCGTATAAATTGGGAAAACTAAAAATCAGCAAGACACAGGCACCCCAAAGTTTAGGGCTGCTCTGTTGACAAGAACCTCCACTTCATGACACCTTAAATATCCCAGGAAAGAGAAAAATGGATAAAGAAGTTGTGGTCCTTATGTACAATGGAATATCACTCAGACATGAAATCAATGTCATAAGGCTAGTAGAAGCAAGATGAGTGGATTTAGGTACGACGATTCTAAGTGAAATTAGACACACAGAAAAAGACACTTATCATAAGCTATCACTTATAGAGGGAATGTAAAAACCGCTACACTTGAACTGAATTACAAAACAGAACAGAGTCACACGTTTAGAAAACACACTATGGCTGCTTAACGGGAAAGGTGAGGTGGGGTGATGCATAAAACAAGGGTTTCAAATTCGCTCAGATACCGTTCCATACACCCAATATGTAATAGACAAGACCTACTCCTTGCTCAGTGAACTGGACTCAACACCCCCTATTCATCGCACAAGATTATATGTGACTAGTAAGAATCTTAAAACCTATGTATTGATATCTGTCTGGAAGTGAGTCAAGTGGGTGTAAAGCCGCATAAACACAGCCGTGAAAAGCAGCTAAACCCCATTATAAAAATAAATTACTTTTAAAAACCCGTAAAACAAAGACAGTGAAAGAGAGAGAAATTCTTACAAAATTCCTTCAGAGGCTGTGATGCAACCTGGATTGACCATATCTAGACCCACAGCTGGATGAGACATAAGGGTGGACACTCTTGGGGCTGAAAGGTTGGGTGAGATTGGGTGAGGAAACGCAGACCCTTTAAAGTAATACTGCGTGGTACCCATCCCATGGGTCCCAAATCTCCAGGTTCAAGGGCATCTTCCTACATCGAAAACATGCATGAGAAACCCAGAAGATGGTACACCGTGTGATTTTGAAAGCTTTCTAATACGCACCACATTTCTCATATCCTTGTGCTCAGGTTCGCCATTCCAGCTACTTTACTAGCAATCTCCCTACTTGGAGAATCAGCACGTTTAACCTCCTGTTCCCTACAGGTTGCAATTTGTCCTGAGGATGAACGGGAAGAGGGGCAACCAATGAGAGACTAGATCTAGGTGTTGGGACAGGCACAGGTCACTCTATTTTCCCATCAGGAAGAAGAATTATCCACAGGCTCAGCCTGCCGCCAGGAACCAGAATAGGGCCTGAGGCAATCCCGTGCTTTTGCGGCCAGCTCCCAAAAAAGACAGTTGAAAAATGGATCTCAGGGGCACTGCAATTCACAAACCCGCAGAGTTATAAATGATAACTCTCATCCACAGATATATTGAGGGAAGGCAACGAAGAGGATTTGAAAGCAAGGCAGAATTGCAGGAAACAGATTTCAGGAGGTAGATTCGAATCGCCTTTAAAGCACAAGAAAAGCGGCAAAACGTCGACAATGATGCCCTTGGCCAAAAAGGGCGTATGCGTTTTTTCCTGAATATATTCAGGAAAAAACGCATACGCCCTATTTGGCCAACCAAGCAACCTGGAAAGGCAAATCAGCACTACAAAGAAGTCTCGCTTCCCATCGGTCAAAAGGGCCATGCTGCAAAAAGTGTCAAAACCAGAAATGCAGGACAGACCATGGAGAAAAGGCAGCCTTGCTACGCTGATGGGCGGGATGTAAATTGCCAACAGCCACTCTGGAGAAGTGTACGGTGTGTCCTGAAACATCGAGAAAACACAGCTTAGGGAGCATAGGGCACGTCCACTCATGGGCGTATAAATTGGGAAAACTAAAAATCAGCAAGACACAGGCACCCCAAAGTTTAGGGCTGCTCTGTTGACAAGAACCTCCACTTCATGACACCTTAAATATCCCAGGAAAGAGAAAAATGGATAAAGAAGTTGTGGTCCTTATGTACAATGGAATATCACTCAGACATGAAATCAATGTCATAAGGCTAGTAGAAGCAAGATGAGTGGATTTAGGTACGTTGATCCTAAGTGAAATAAGTCACACAAAAAAAGACACTTATCATAAGATATCACTTATAGAGGGAATGTAAAACACGCTACACTTGAACTGAATTACAAAACAGAACAGAGTCACACGTTTAGAAAACACACTATGGCTGCTTAACGGGAAAGGTGAGGTGGGGTGATGCTTAAAACAAGGGTTTCAAATTCGCTCAGATACCGTTCCATACACCCAATATGTAATAGACAAGACCTACTCCTTGCTCAGTGAACTGGACTCAACACCCCCTATTCACCGCACAAGAATATATCTGACTAGTAAGAATCTTAAAACCTATGTATTGATATCTGTCTGGAAGTCAGTCAAGTGGGTGTAAAGCCGCATAAACACAGCCGTGAAAAGCAGCTAAACCCCATTATAAAAATAAATTACTTTTAAAAACCCGTAAAACAAAGACAGTGAAAGAGAGAGAAATTCTTACACAATTCGTTCAGAGGCTGTGATGCAACCTGGATTGACCATATCTAGAACCCACAGCTGGATGAGACATAAGGGTGGACACTCTTGGGGCTGAAAGTTTGGGTGAGGTTGGGTGAGCAAACGCAGACCCTTTAAAGTAATACTGCGTGGTACCCATCCCATGGGTCCCAAATCTCCAGGTTCAAGGGCATCTTCCTACATCGAAAACATGCATGAGAAACCCAGAAGATGGTACACCGTGTGATTTTGAAAGGTTTCTAATACGCACCTCATTTCTCATCTCCTTGTGCTCGGATTCGCCTTTCCAGCTACTTTACTAGCAATCTCCCTACTTGGAGAATCAGCACCTTTAAGCTCCTGTTCCCTACAGGTTGCAATTTGTCCTGAGGATGAACGAGAAGAGGGGCAACCAATGAGAGACTAGATCTAGGTGTTGGGACAGGCACAGGTCACTCTATTTTCCCATCAGGAAGAAGAATTATCCACAGGCTCAGCCTGCCGCCAGGAACCAGAATAGGGCCTGAGGCAATCCCGTGCTTTTGCGGCCAGCTCCCAAAAAAGACAGTTGAAAAATGGATCTCAGGGGCACTGCAATTCACAAACCCGCAGAGTTATAAATGATAACTCTCATCCACAGATATATTGAGGGAAGGCAACGAAGAGGATTTGAAAGCAAGGCAGAATTGCAGGAAACAGATTTCAGGAGGTAGATTCGAATCGCCTTTAAAGCACAAGAAAAGCGGCAAAACGTCGACAATGATGCCCTTGGCCAAAAAGGGCGTATGCGTTTTTTCCTGAATATATTCAGGAAAAAACGCATACGCCCTATTTGGCCAACCATGCAACCTGGAAAGGCAAATCAGCACTACAAAGAAGTCTCGCTTCCCATCGGTCTAAAGGGCCATGCTGCAAAAAGTGTCAAAACCAGAAATGCAGGACAGACCATGGAGAAAAGGCAGCCTTGCTACGCTGATGGGCGGGATGTAAATTACCAACAGCCACTCTGGAGAAGTGTACGGTGTGTCCTGAAACATCGAGAAAACACAGCTTAGGGAGCATAGGGCACGTCCACTCATGGGCGTATAAATTGGGAAAACTAAAAATCAGCAAGACACAGGCACCCCAAAGTTTAGGGCTGCTCTGTTGACAAGAACCTCCACTTCATGACACCTTAAATATCCCAGGAAAGAGAAAAATGGATAAAGAAGTTGTGGTCCTTATGTACAATGGAATATCACTCAGACATGAAATCAATGTCATAAGGCTAGTAGAAGCAAGATGAGTGGATTTAGGTACGATGATCCTAAGTGAAATAAGTCACACAGAAAAAGACACTTATCATAAGATATCACTTATAGAGGGAATGTAAAACCCGCTACACTTGAACTGAATTACAAAACAGAACAGAGTCACACGTTTAGAAAACACACTATGGCTGCTTAACGGGAAAGGTGAGGTGGGGTGATGCATAAAACAAGGGTTTCAAATTCGCTCAGATACCGTTCCATACACCCAATATGTAATAGACAAGACCTACTCCTTGCTCAGTGAACTGGACTCAACACCCCCTATTCACCGCACAAGAATATATGTGACTAGTAAGAATCTTAAAACCTATGTATTGATATCTGTCTGGAAGTGAGTCAAGTGGGTGTAAAGCCGCATAAACACAGCCGTGAAAAGCAGCTAAACCCCATTATAAAAATAAATTACTTTTAAAAACCCGTAAAACAAAGACAGTGAAAGAGAGAGAAATTCTTACAAAATTCGTTCAGAGGCTGTGATGCAACCTGGATTGACCATATCTATACCCACAGCTGGATGAGACATAAGGGTGGACATTCTTGGGGCTGAAAGTTTGGGTGAGTTTGGGTGAGCAAACGCAGACCCTTTAAATTAATACTGCGTGGTACCCATCCCATGGGTCCCAAATCTCCAGGTTCAAGGGCATCTTCCTACATCGAAAACATGCATGAGAAACCCAGAAGATGGTACACCGTGTGATTTTGAAAGGTTTCTAATACGCACCTCATTTCTCATCTCCTTGTGCTCGGGTTCGCCATTCCAGCTACTTTACCTGCAATCTCCCTAGTTGGAGAATCAGCACCTTTAACCTCTTGTTCCCTACAGGTTGCAATTTGTCCTGAAGATGAACGGGAAGAGGGGCAACCAATGAGAGACTAGATCTAGGTGTTGGGACAGGCACAGGTCACTCTATTTTCCCATCAGGAAGAAGAATTAACCACAGGCTCAGCCTGCCGCCCAGAAGCAGAATAGGGCCTGAGGCAATCCCGCGCTTTTGCGGCCAGCTCCCAAAAAAGCGAGTTGAAAAATGGAGCTCAGGGACACTGCAATTCACAAATCCGCAGAGTTATAAATGATAACTCTCATCCACAGATATATTGAGGGAAGGCAACGAAGAGGATTTGAAAGCAAGGCAGAATTGCAGGAAACAGATTTCAGGAGGTAGATTAGAATCGCCTTTAAAGCACATGAAAAGCGGCAAAACGTCGACAATGATGCCCTTGGCCAAAAAGGGCGTATGCGTTTTTTCCTGAATATATTCAGGAAAAATCGCATACGCCCTTTTTGGCCAACCAAGCAACCTGGAAAGGCAAATCAGCGCTACAAAGAAGTCTCGCTTTCCATCGGTCAAAAGGGTCATGCTGCAAAAAGTGTCAAAACCAGAAATGCAGTACAGGCCATGGAGAAATGGCAGCCTTGCTATGCTGATGGGCGGGATGTAAATTGCCAACAGCCACTCTGGAGAAGTGTACGGTGTGTCCTAAAACATCGAAAAAACACAGCTTAGGGAGCATAGGGCACGTCCACTCATGGGCGTATAAATTGGGAAAACTAAAAATCAGCAAGACAGAGGCACCCCAAAGTTTAGGGCTGCTCTGTTGACAAGAACCTCCACTTCATGACACCTTAAATATCCCAGGAAAGAGAAAAATGGATAAAGAAGTTGTGGTCCTTATGTACAATGGAATATCACTCAGACATGAAATCAGTGTCATAAGGCTAGTAGAAGCAAGATGAGTGGATTTAGGTACGACGATTCTAAGTGAAATAAGACACACAGAAAAAGACACTTATCATAAGCTATCACTTATAGAGGGAATGTAAAAACCGCTACACTTGAACTGAATTACAAAACAGAACAGAGTCACACGTTTAGAAAACACACTATGGCTGCTTAACCGGAAAGGTGAGGTGGGGTGATGCATAAAACAAGGGTTTCAAATTCGCTCAGATACCGTTCCATACACCCAATATGTAATAGACAATACCTACTCCTTGCTCAGTGAACTGGACTCAACACCCCCTATTCACCGCACAAGAATATATGTGACTAGTAAGAATCTTAAAACCTATGTATTGATATCTGTCTGGAAGTGAGTCAAGTGGGTGTAAAGACGCATAAACACAGCCGTGAAAAGCAGCTAAACCCCATTATAAAAATAAATTACTTTTAAAAACCCGTAAAACAAAGACAGTGAAAGAGAGAGAAATTCTTACAAAATTCGTTCAGAGGCTGTGATGCAACCTGGATTGACCATATCTATACCCACAGCTGGATGAGACATAAGGGTGGACATTCTTGGGGCTGAAAGTTTGGGTGAGGTTGGGTGAGCAAACGCAGACCCTTTAAATTAATACTGCGTGGTACCCATCCCATGGGTCCCAAATCTCCAGGTTCAAGGGCATCTTCCTACATCGAAAACATGCATGAGAAACCCAGAAGATGGTACACCGTGTGATTTTGAAAGGTTTCTAATACGCACCTCATTTCTCATCTCCTTGTGCTCGGGTTCGCTATTCCAGCTACTTTACCTGCAATCTCCCTAGTTGGAGAATCAGCACCTTTAACCTCCTGTTCCCTACAGGTTGCAATTTGTCCTGAAGATGAACGGGAAGAGGGGCAACCAATGAGAGACTAGATCTAGGTGTTGGGACAGGCACAGGTCACTCTATTTTCCCATCAGGAAGAAGAATTAACCACAGGCTCAGCCTGCCGCCCAGAAGCAGAATAGGGCCTGAGGCAATCCCGCGCTTTTGCGGCCAGCTCCCAAAAAAGCGAGTTGAAAAATGGAGCTCAGGGACACTGCAATTCACAAACCCGCAGAGTTATAAATGATAACTCTCATCCACAGATATATTGAGGGAACGTAACGAAGAGGATTTGAAAGCAAGGCAGAATTGCAGGAAACAGATTTCAGGAGGTAGATTAGAATCGCCTTTAAAGCACATGAAAAGCGGCAAAACGTCGACAATGATGCCCTTGGCCAAAAAGGGCGTATGCGTTTTTTCCTGAATATATTCAGGAAAAATCGCATACGCCCTTTTTGGCCAACCAAGCAACCTGGAAAGGCAAATCAGCGCTACAAAGAAGTCTCGCTTTCCATCGGTCAAAAGGGTCATGCTGCAAAAAGTGTCAAAACCAGAAATGCAGTACAGGCCATGGAGAAATTGCATCCTTGCTATGCTGATGGGCGGGATGTAAATTGCCAACAGCCACTCTGGAGAAGTGTACGGTGTGTCCTAAAACATCGAAAAAACACAGCTTAGGGAGCATAGGGCACGTCCACTCATGGGCGTATAAATTGGGAAAACTAAAAATCAGCAAGACACAGGCACCCCAAAGTTTAGGGCTGCTCTGTTGACAAGAACCTCCACTTCATGACACCTTAAATATCCCAGGAAAGAGAAAAATGGATAAAGAAGTTGTGGTCCTTATGTACAATGGAATATCACTCAGACATGAAATCAATGTCATAAGGCTAGTAGAAGCAAGATGAGTGGATTTAGGTACGATGATCCTAAGTGAAATAAGTCACACAGAAAAAGACACTTATCATAAGATATCACTTATAGAGGGAATGTAAAACCCGCTACACTTGAACTGAATTACAAAACAGAACAGAGTCACACGTTTAGAAAACACACTATGGCTGCTTAACGGAAAAGGTGAGGTGGGGTGATGCTTAAAACAAGGCTTTCAAATTCGCTCAGATACCGTTCCATACACCCAATATGTAATAGACAAGACCTACTCCTTGCTCAGTGAACTGGACTCAACACCCCCTATTCACCGCACAAGAATATATCTGACTAGTAAGAATCTTAAAACCTATGTATTGATATCTGTCTGGAACTGAGTCAAGTGGGTGTAAAGCCGCATAAACACAGCCGTGAAAAGCAGCTAAACCCCATTATAAAAATAAATTACTTTTAAAAACCCGTAAAACGAAGACAGTGAAAGAGAGAGAAATTCTTACAAAATTCGTTCAGAGGCTGTGATGCAACCTGGATTGACAATATCTAGACCCACAGCTGGATGAGACATAAGGGTGGACACTCTTGGGGCTGAAAGGTTGGGTGAGGTTGGGTGAGCAAATGCAGACCCTTTAAAGTAATACTGCGTGGTACCCATCCCATGGGTCTCAAATCTCCAGGTTCAAGGGCATCTTCCTACATCGAAAACATGCATGAGAAACCCAGAAGATGGTACACCGTGTGATTTTGAAAGGTTTCTAATACGCACCTCATTTCTCATCTCCTTGTGCTCGGGTTCGCCATTCCAGCTACTTTACTAGCAATCTCCCTACTTGGAGAATCAGCACGTTTAACCTCCTGTTCCCTACAGGTTGCAATTTGTCCTGAGGATGAACGGGAAGAGGGGCAACCAATGAGAGACTAGATCTAGGTGTTGGGACAGGCACAGGTCACTCTATTTTCCCATCAGGAAGAAGAATTATCCACAGGCTCAGCCTGCCGCCAGGAACCAGAATAGGGCCTGAGGCAATCCCGTGCTTTTGCGGCCAGCTCCCAAAAAAGACAGTTGAAAAATGGATCTCAGGGGCACTGCAATTCACAAACCCGCAGAGTTATAAATGATAACTCTCATCCACAGATATATTGAGGGAAGGCAACGAAGAGGATTTGAAAGCAAGGCAGAATTGCAGGAAACAGATTTCAGGAGGTAGATTCGAATCGCCTTTAAAGCACAAGAAAAGCGGCAAAACGTCGACAATGATGCCCTTGGCCAAAAAGGGCGTATGCGTTTTTTCCTGAATATATTCAGGAAAAAACGCATACGCCCTATTTGGCCAACCAAGCAACCTGGAAAGGCAAATCAGCACTACAAAGAAGTCTCGCTTCCCATCGGTCTAAAGGGCCATGCTGCAAAAAGTGTCAAAACCAGAAATGCAGGACAGACCATGGAGAAAAGGCAGCCTTGCTACGCTGATGGGCGGGATGTAAATTACCAACAGCCACTCTGGAGAAGTGTACGGTGTGTCCTGAAACATCGAGAAAACACAGCTTAGGGAGCATAGGGCACGTCCACTCATGGGCGTATAAATTGGGAAAACTAAAAATCAGCAAGACACAGGCACCCCAAAGTTTAGGGCTGCTCTGTTGACAAGAACCTCCACTTCATGACACCTTAAATATCCCAGGAAAGAGAAAAATGGATAAAGAAGTTGTGGTCCTTATGTACAATGGAATATCACTCAGACATGAAATCAATGTCATAAGGCTAGTAGAAGCAAGATGAGTGGATTTAGGTACGATGATCCTAAGTGAAATAAGTCACACAGAAAAAGACACTTATCATAAGATATCACTTATAGAGGGAATGTAAAACCCGCTACACTTGAACTGAATTACAAAACAGAACAGAGTCACACGTTTAGAAAACACACTATGGCTGCTTAACGGGAAAGGTGAGGTGGGGTGATGCATAAAACAAGGGTTTCAAATTCGCTCAGATACCGTTCCATACACCCAATATGTAATAGACAAGACCTACTCCTTGCTCAGTGAACTGGACTCAACACCCCCTATTCACCGCACAAGAATATATGTGACTAGTAAGAATCTTAAAACCTATGTATTGATATCTGTCTGGAAGTGAGTCAAGTGGGTGTAAAGACGCATAAACACAGCCGTGAAAAGCAGCTAAACCCCATTATAAAAATAAATTACTTTTAAAAACCCGTAAAACAAAGACAGTGAAAGAGAGAGAAATTCTTACAAAATTCGTTCAGAGGCTGTGATGCAACCTGGATTGACCATATCTATACCCACAGCTGGATGAGACATAAGGGTGGACATTCTTGGGGCTGAAAGTTTGGGTGAGGTTGGGTGAGCAAACGCAGACCCTTTAAATTAATACTGCGTGGTACCCATCCCATGGGTCCCAAATCTCCAGGTTCAAGGGCATCTTCCTACATCGAAAACATGCATGAGAAACCCAGAAGATGGTACACCGTGTGATTTTGAAAGGTTTCTAATACGCACCTCATTTCTCATCTCCTTGTGCTCGGGTTCGCCATTCCAGCTACTTTACCTGCAATCTCCCTAGTTGGAGAATCAGCACCTTTAACCTCTTGTTCCCTACAGGTTGCAATTTGTCCTGAAGATGAACGGGAAGAGGGGCAACCAATGAGAGACTAGATCTAGGTGTTGGGACAGGCACAGGTCACTCTATTTTCCCATCAGGAAGAAGAATTAACCACAGGCTCAGCCTGCCGCCCAGAAGCAGAATAGGGCCTGAGGCAATCCCGCGCTTTTGCGGCCAGCTCCCAAAAAAGCGAGTTGAAAAATGGAGCTCAGGGACACTGCAATTCACAAATCCGCAGAGTTATAAATGATAACTCTCATCCACAGATATATTGAGGGAAGGCAACGAAGAGGATTTGAAAGCAAGGCAGAATTGCAGGAAACAGATTTCAGGAGGTAGATTAGAATCGCCTTTAAAGCACATGAAAAGCGGCAAAACGTCGACAATGATGCCCTTGGCCAAAAAGGGCGTATGCGTTTTTTCCTGAATATATTCAGGAAAAATCGCATACGCCCTTTTTGGCCAACCAAGCAACCTGGAAAGGCAAATCAGCGCTACAAAGAAGTCTCGCTTTCCATCGGTCAAAAGGGTCATGCTGCAAAAAGTGTCAAAACCAGAAATGCAGTACAGGCCATGGAGAAATGGCAGCCTTGCTATGCTGATGGGCGGGATGTAAATTGCCAACAGCCACTCTGGAGAAGTGTACGGTGTGTCCTAAAACATCGAAAAAACACAGCTTAGGGAGCATAGGGCACGTCCACTCATGGGCGTATAAATTGGGAAAACTAAAAATCAGCAAGACACAGGCACCCCAAAGTTTAGGGCTGCTCTGTTGACAAGAACCTCCACTTCATGACACCTTAAATATCCCAGGAAAGAGAAAAATGGATAAAGAAGTTGTGGTCCTTATGTACAATGGAATATCACTCAGACATGAAATCAGTGTCATAAGGCTAGTAGAAGCAAGATGAGTGGATTTAGGTACGACGATTCTAAGTGAAATAAGACACACAGAAAAAGACACTTATCATAAGCTATCACTTATAGAGGGAATGTAAAAACCGCTACACTTGAACTGAATTACAAAACAGAACAGAGTCACACGTTTAGAAAACACACTATGGCTGCTTAACCGGAAAGGTGAGGTGGGGTGATGCATAAAACAAGGGTTTCAAATTCGCTCAGATACCGTTCCATACACCCAATATGTAATAGACAATACCTACTCCTTGCTCAGTGAACTGGACTCAACACCCCCTATTCACCGCACAAGAATATATGTGACTAGTAAGAATCTTAAAACCTATGTATTGATATCTGTCTGGAAGTGAGTCAAGTGGGTGTAAAGACGCATAAACACAGCCGTGAAAAGCAGCTAAACCCCATTATAAAAATAAATTACTTTTAAAAACCCGTAAAACAAAGACAGTGAAAGAGAGAGAAATTCTTACAAAATTCGTTCAGAGGCTGTGATGCAACCTGGATTGACCATATCTATACCCACAGCTGGATGAGACATAAGGGTGGACATTCTTGGGGCTGAAAGTTTGGGTGAGGTTGGGTGAGCAAACGCAGACCCTTTAAATTAATACTGCGTGGTACCCATCCCATGGGTCCCAAATCTCCAGGTTCAAGGGCATCTTCCTACATCGAAAACATGCATGAGAAACCCAGAAGATGGTACACCGTGTGATTTTGAAAGGTTTCTAATACGCACCTCATTTCTCATCTCCTTGTGCTCGGGTTCGCTATTCCAGCTACTTTACCTGCAATCTCCCTAGTTGGAGAATCAGCACCTTTAACCTCCTGTTCCCTACAGGTTGCAATTTGTCCTGAAGATGAACGGGAAGAGGGGCAACCAATGAGAGACTAGATCTAGGTGTTGGGACAGGCACAGGTCACTCTATTTTCCCATCAGGAAGAAGAATTAACCACAGGCTCAGCCTGCCGCCCAGAAGCAGAATAGGGCCTGAGGCAATCCCGCGCTTTTGCGGCCAGCTCCCAAAAAAGCGAGTTGAAAAATGGAGCTCAGGGACACTGCAATTCACAAACCCGCAGAGTTATAAATGATAACTCTCATCCACAGATATATTGAGGGAACGTAACGAAGAGGATTTGAAAGCAAGGCAGAATTGCAGGAAACAGATTTCAGGAGGTAGATTAGAATCGCCTTTAAAGCACATGAAAAGCGGCAAAACGTCGACAATGATGCCCTTGGCCAAAAAGGGCGTATGCGTTTTTTCCTGAATATATTCAGGAAAAATCGCATACGCCCTTTTTGGCCAACCAAGCAACCTGGAAAGGCAAATCAGCACTACAAAGAAGTCTCGCTTTCCATCGGTCAAAAGGGTCATGCTGCAAAAAGTGTCAAAACCAGAAATGCAGTACAGGCCATGGAGAAATTGCATCCTTGCTATGCTGATGGGCGGGATGTAAATTGCCAACAGCCACTCTGGAGAAGTGTACGGTGTGTCCTAAAACATCGAAAAAACACAGCTTAGGGAGCATAGGGCACGTCCACTCATGGGCGTATAAATTGGGAAAACTAAAAATCAGCAAGACACAGGCACCCCAAAGTTTAGGGCTGCTCTGTTGACAAGAACCTCCACTTCATGACACCTTAAATATCCCAGGAAAGAGAAAAATGGATAAAGAAGTTGTGGTCCTTATGTACAATGGAATATCACTCAGACATGAAATCAATGTCATAAGGCTAGTAGAAGCAAGATGAGTGGATTTAGGTACGATGATCCTAAGTGAAATAAGTCACACAGAAAAAGACACTTATCATAAGATATCACTTATAGAGGGAATGTAAAACCCGCTACACTTGAACTGAATTACAAAACAGAACAGAGTCACACGTTTAGAAAACACACTATGGCTGCTTAACGGAAAAGGTGAGGTGGGGTGATGCTTAAAACAAGGCTTTCAAATTCGCTCAGATACCGTTCCATACACCCAATATGTAATAGACAAGACCTACTCCTTGCTCAGTGAACTGGACTCAACACCCCCTATTCACCGCACAAGAATATATCTGACTAGTAAGAATCTTAAAACCTATGTATTGATATCTGTCTGGAACTGAGTCAAGTGGGTGTAAAGCCGCATAAACACAGCCGTGAAAAGCAGCTAAACCCCATTATAAAAATAAATTACTTTTAAAAACCCGTAAAACGAAGACAGTGAAAGAGAGAGAAATTCTTACAAAATTCGTTCAGAGGCTGTGATGCAACCTGGATTGACAATATCTAGACCCACAGCTGGATGAGACATAAGGGTGGACACTCTTGGGGCTGAAAGGTTGGGTGAGGTTGGGTGAGCAAATGCAGACCCTTTAAAGTAATACTGCGTGGTACCCATCCCATGGGTCTCAAATCTCCAGGTTCAAGGGCATCTTCCTACATCGAAAACATGCATGAGAAACCCAGAAGATGGTACACCGTGTGATTTTGAAAGGTTTCTAATACGCACCTCATTTCTCATCTCCTTGTGCTCGGGTTCGCCATTCCAGCTACTTTACTAGCAATCTCCCTACTTGGAGAATCAGCACGTTTAACCTCCTGTTCCCTACAGGTTGCAATTTGTCCTGAGGATGAACGGGAAGAGGGGCAACCAATGAGAGACTAGATCTAGGTGTTGGGACAGGCACAGGTCACTCTATTTTCCCATCAGGAAGAAGAATTATCCACAGGCTCAGCCTGCCGCCAGGAACCAGAATAGGGCCTGAGGCAATCCCGTGCTTTTGCGGCCAGCTCCCAAAAAAGACAGTTGAAAAATGGATCTCAGGGGCACTGCAATTCACAAACCCGCAGAGTTATAAATGATAACTCTCATCCACAGATATATTGAGGGAAGGCAACGAAGAGGATTTGAAAGCAAGGCAGAATTGCAGGAAACAGATTTCAGGAGGTAGATTCGAATCGCCTTTAAAGCACAAGAAAAGCGGCAAAACGTCGACAATGATGCCCTTGGCCAAAAAGGGCGTATGCGTTTTTTCCTGAATATATTCAGGAAAAAACGCATACGCCCTATTTGGCCAACCAAGCAACCTGGAAAGGCAAATCAGCACTACAAAGAAGTCTCGCTTCCCATCGGTCTAAAGGGCCATGCTGCAAAAAGTGTCAAAACCAGAAATGCAGGACAGACCATGGAGAAAAGGCAGCCTTGCTACGCTGATGGGCGGGATGTAAATTACCAACAGCCACTCTGGAGAAGTGTACGGTGTGTCCTGAAACATCGAGAAAACACAGCTTAGGGAGCATAGGGCACGTCCACTCATGGGCGTATAAATTGGGAAAACTAAAAATCAGCAAGACACAGGCACCCCAAAGTTTAGGGCTGCTCTGTTGACAAGAACCTCCACTTCATGACACCTTAAATATCCCAGGAAAGAGAAAAATGGATAAAGAAGTTGTGGTCCTTATGTACAATGGAATATCACTCAGACATGAAATCAATGTCATAAGGCTAGTAGAAGCAAGATGAGTGGATTTAGGTACGATGATCCTAAGTGAAATAAGTCACACAGAAAAAGACACTTATCATAAGATATCACTTATAGAGGGAATGTAAAACCCGCTACACTTGAACTGAATTACAAAACAGAACAGAGTCACACGTTTAGAAAACACACTATGGCTGCTTAACGGGAAAGGTGAGGTGGGGTGATGCATAAAACAAGGGTTTCAAATTCGCTCAGATACCGTTCCATACACCCAATATGTAATAGACAAGACCTACTCCTTGCTCAGTGAACTGGACTCAACACCCCCTATTCACCGCACAAGAATATATGTGACTAGTAAGAATCTTAAAACCTATGTATTGATATCTGTCTGGAAGTGAGTCAAGTGGGTGTAAAGACGCATAAACACAGCCGTGAAAAGCAGCTAAACCCCATTATAAAAATAAATTACTTTTAAAAACCCGTAAAACAAAGACAGTGAAAGAGAGAGAAATTCTTACAAAATTCGTTCAGAGGCTGTGATGCAACCTGGATTGACCATATCTATACCCACAGCTGGATGAGACATAAGGGTGGACATTCTTGGGGCTGAAAGTTTGGGTGAGGTTGGGTGAGCAAACGCAGACCCTTTAAATTAATACTGCGTGGTACCCATCCCATGGGTCCCAAATCTCCAGGTTCAAGGGCATCTTCCTACATCGAAAACATGCATGAGAAACCCAGAAGATGGTACACCGTGTGATTTTGAAAGGTTTCTAATACGCACCTCATTTCTCATCTCCTTGTGCTCGGGTTCGCTATTCCAGCTACTTTACCTGCAATCTCCCTAGTTGGAGAATCAGCACCTTTAACCTCCTGTTCCCTACAGGTTGCAATTTGTCCTGAAGATGAACGGGAAGAGGGGCAACCAATGAGAGACTAGATCTAGGTGTTGGGACAGGCACAGGTCACTCTATTTTCCCATCAGGAAGAAGAATTAACCACAGGCTCAGCCTGCCGCCCAGAAGCAGAATAGGGCCTGAGGCAATCCCGCGCTTTTGCGGCCAGCTCCCAAAAAAGCGAGTTGAAAAATGGAGCTCAGGAACACTGCAATTCACAAACCCGCAGAGTTATAAATGATAACTCTCATCCACAGATATATTGAGGGAACGTAACGAAGAGGATTTGAAAGCAAGGCAGAATTGCAGGAAACAGATTTCAGGAGGTAGATTAGAATCGCCTTTAAAGCACATGAAAAGCGGCAAAACGTCGACAATGATGCCCTTGGCCAAAAAGGGCGTATGCGTTTTTTCCTGAATATATTCAGGAAAAATCGCATACGCCCTTTTTGGCCAACCAAGCAACCTGGAAAGGCAAATCAGCGCTACAAAGAAGTCTCGCTTTCCATCGGTCAAAAGGGTCATGCTGCAAAAAGTGTCAAAACCAGAAATGCAGTACAGGCCATGGAGAAATTGCATCCTTGCTATGCTGATGGGCGGGATGTAAATTGCCAACAGCCACTCTGGAGAAGTGTACGGTGTGTCCTAAAACATCGAAAAAACACAGCTTAGGGAGCATAGGGCACGTCCACTCATGGGCGTATAAATTGGGAAAACTAAAAATCAGCAAGACACAGGCACCCCAAAGTTTAGGGCTGCTCTGTTGACAAGAACCTCCACTTCATGACACCTTAAATATCCCAGGAAAGAGAAAAATGGATAAAGAAGTTGTGGTCCTTATGTACAATGGAATATCACTCAGACATGAAATCAATGTCATAAGGCTAGTAGAAGCAAGATGAGTGGATTTAGGTACGATGATCCTAAGTGAAATAAGTCACACAGAAAAAGACACTTATCATAAGATATCACTTATAGAGGGAATGTAAAACCCGCTACACTTGAACTGAATTACAAAACAGAACAGAGTCACACGTTTAGAAAACACACTATGGCTGCTTAACGGAAAAGGTGAGGTGGGGTGATGCTTAAAACAAGGCTTTCAAATTCGCTCAGATACCGTTCCATACACCCAATATGTAATAGACAAGACCTACTCCTTGCTCAGTGAACTGGACTCAACACCCCCTATTCACCGCACAAGAATATATCTGACTAGTAAGAATCTTAAAACCTATGTATTGATATCTGTCTGGAACTGAGTCAAGTGGGTGTAAAGCCGCATAAACACAGCCGTGAAAAGCAGCTAAACCCCATTATAAAAATAAATTACTTTTAAAAACCCGTAAAACGAAGACAGTGAAAGAGAGAGAAATTCTTACAAAATTCGTTCAGAGGCTGTGATGCAACCTGGATTGACAATATCTAGACCCACAGCTGGATGAGACATAAGGGTGGACACTCTTGGGGCTGAAAGGTTGGGTGAGGTTGGGTGAGCAAATGCAGACCCTTTAAAGTAATACTGCGTGGTACCCATCCCATGGGTCTCAAATCTCCAGGTTCAAGGGCATCTTCCTACATCGAAAACATGCATGAGAAACCCAGAAGATGGTACACCGTGTGATTTTGAAAGGTTTCTAATACGCACCTCATTTCTCATCTCCTTGTGCTCGGGTTCGCCATTCCAGCTACTTTACTAGCAATCTCCCTACTTGGAGAATCAGCACGTTTAACCTCCTGTTCCCTACAGGTTGCAATTTGTCCTGAGGATGAACGGGAAGAGGGGCAACCAATGAGAGACTAGATCTAGGTGTTGGGACAGGCACAGGTCACTCTATTTTCCCATCAGGAAGAAGAATTATCCACAGGCTCAGCCTGCCGCCAGGAACCAGAATAGGGCCTGAGGCAATCCCGTGCTTTTGCGGCCAGCTCCCAAAAAAGACAGTTGAAAAATGGATCTCAGGGGCACTGCAATTCACAAACCCGCAGAGTTATAAATGATAACTCTCATCCACAGATATATTGAGGGAAGGCAACGAAGAGGATTTGAAAGCAAGGCAGAATTGCAGGAAACAGATTTCAGGAGGTAGATTCGAATCGCCTTTAAAGCACAAGAAAAGCGGCAAAACGTCGACAATGATGCCCTTGGCCAAAAAGGGCGTATGCGTTTTTTCCTGAATATATTCAGGAAAAAACGCATACGCCCTATTTGGCCAACCAAGCAACCTGGAAAGGCAAATCAGCACTACAAAGAAGTCTCGCTTCCCATCGGTCTAAAGGGCCATGCTGCAAAAAGTGTCAAAACCAGAAATGCAGGACAGACCATGGAGAAAAGGCAGCCTTGCTACGCTGATGGGCGGGATGTAAATTACCAACAGCCACTCTGGAGAAGTGTACGGTGTGTCCTGAAACATCGAGAAAACACAGCTTAGGGAGCATAGGGCACGTCCACTCATGGGCGTATAAATTGGGAAAACTAAAAATCAGCAAGACACAGGCACCCCAAAGTTTAGGGCTGCTCTGTTGACAAGAACCTCCACTTCATGACACCTTAAATATCCCAGGAAAGAGAAAAATGGATAAAGAAGTTGTGGTCCTTATGTACAATGGAATATCACTCAGACATGAAATCAATGTCATAAGGCTAGTAGAAGCAAGATGAGTGGATTTAGGTACGATGATCCTAAGTGAAATAAGTCACACAGAAAAAGACACTTATCATAAGATATCACTTATAGAGGGAATGTAAAACCCGCTACACTTGAACTGAATTACAAAACAGAACAGAGTCACACGTTTAGAAAACACACTATGGCTGCTTAACGGGAAAGGTGAGGTGGGGTGATGCATAAAACAAGGGTTTCAAATTCGCTCAGATACCGTTCCATACACCCAATATGTAATAGACAAGACCTACTCCTTGCTCAGTGAACTGGACTCAACACCCCCTATTCACCGCACAAGAATATATGTGACTAGTAAGAATCTTAAAACCTATGTATTGATATCTGTCTGGAAGTGAGTCAAGTGGGTGTAAAGCCGCATAAACACAGCCGTGAAAAGCAGCTAAACCCCATTATAAAAATAAATTACTTTTAAAAACCCGTAAAACAAAGACAGTGAAAGAGAGAGAAATTCTTACAAAATTCGTTCAGAGGCTGTGATGCAACCTGGATTGACCATATCTATACCCACAGCTGGATGAGACATAAGGGTGGACATTCTTGGGGCTGAAAGTTTGGGTGAGTTTGGGTGAGCAAACGCAGACCCTTTAAATTAATACTGCGTGGTACCCATCCCATGGGTCCCAAATCTCCAGGTTCAAGGGCATCTTCCTACATCGAAAACATGCATGAGAAACCCAGAAGATGGTACACCGTGTGATTTTGAAAGGTTTCTAATACGCACCTCATTTCTCATCTCCTTGTGCTCGGGTTCGCCATTCCAGCTACTTTACCTGCAATCTCCCTAGTTGGAGAATCAGCACCTTTAACCTCTTGTTCCCTACAGGTTGCAATTTGTCCTGAAGATGAACGGGAAGAGGGGCAACCAATGAGAGACTAGATCTAGGTGTTGGGACAGGCACAGGTCACTCTATTTTCCCATCAGGAAGAAGAATTAACCACAGGCTCAGCCTGCCGCCCAGAAGCAGAATAGGGCCTGAGGCAATCCCGCGCTTTTGCGGCCAGCTCCCAAAAAAGCGAGTTGAAAAATGGAGCTCAGGGACACTGCAATTCACAAATCCGCAGAGTTATAAATGATAACTCTCATCCACAGATATATTGAGGGAAGGCAACGAAGAGGATTTGAAAGCAAGGCAGAATTGCAGGAAACAGATTTCAGGAGGTAGATTAGAATCGCCTTTAAAGCACATGAAAAGCGGCAAAACGTCGACAATGATGCCCTTGGCCAAAAAGGGCGTATGCGTTTTTTCCTGAATATATTCAGGAAAAATCGCATACGCCCTTTTTGGCCAACCAAGCAACCTGGAAAGGCAAATCAGCGCTACAAAGAAGTCTCGCTTTCCATCGGTCAAAAGGGTCATGCTGCAAAAAGTGTCAAAACCAGAAATGCAGTACAGGCCATGGAGAAATGGCAGCCTTGCTATGCTGATGGGCGGGATGTAAATTGCCAACAGCCACTCTGGAGAAGTGTACGGTGTGTCCTAAAACATCGAAAAAACACAGCTTAGGGAGCATAGGGCACGTCCACTCATGGGCGTATAAATTGGGAAAACTAAAAATCAGCAAGACACAGGCACCCCAAAGTTTAGGGCTGCTCTGTTGACAAGAACCTCCACTTCATGACACCTTAAATATCCCAGGAAAGAGAAAAATGGATAAAGAAGTTGTGGTCCTTATGTACAATGGAATATCACTCAGACATGAAATCAGTGTCATAAGGCTAGTAGAAGCAAGATGAGTGGATTTAGGTACGACGATTCTAAGTGAAATAAGACACACAGAAAAAGACACTTATCATAAGCTATCACTTATAGAGGGAATGTAAAAACCGCTACACTTGAACTGAATTACAAAACAGAACAGAGTCACACGTTTAGAAAACACACTATGGCTGCTTAACCGGAAAGGTGAGGTGGGGTGATGCATAAAACAAGGGTTTCAAATTCGCTCAGATACCGTTCCATACACCCAATATGTAATAGACAATACCTACTCCTTGCTCAGTGAACTGGACTCAACACCCCCTATTCACCGCACAAGAATATATGTGACTAGTAAGAATCTTAAAACCTATGTATTGATATCTGTCTGGAAGTGAGTCAAGTGGGTGTAAAGACGCATAAACACAGCCGTGAAAAGCAGCTAAACCCCATTATAAAAATAAATTACTTTTAAAAACCCGTAAAACAAAGACAGTGAAAGAGAGAGAAATTCTTACAAAATTCGTTCAGAGGCTGTGATGCAACCTGGATTGACCATATCTATACCCACAGCTGGATGAGACATAAGGGTGGACATTCTTGGGGCTGAAAGTTTGGGTGAGGTTGGGTGAGCAAACGCAGACCCTTTAAATTAATACTGCGTGGTACCCATCCCATGGGTCCCAAATCTCCAGGTTCAAGGGCATCTTCCTACATCGAAAACATGCATGAGAAACCCAGAAGATGGTACACCGTGTGATTTTGAAAGGTTTCTAATACGCACCTCATTTCTCATCTCCTTGTGCTCGGGTTCGCTATTCCAGCTACTTTACCTGCAATCTCCCTAGTTGGAGAATCAGCACCTTTAACCTCCTGTTCCCTACAGGTTGCAATTTGTCCTGAAGATGAACGGGAAGAGGGGCAACCAATGAGAGACTAGATCTAGGTGTTGGGACAGGCACAGGTCACTCTATTTTCCCATCAGGAAGAAGAATTAACCACAGGCTCAGCCTGCCGCCCAGAAGCAGAATAGGGCCTGAGGCAATCCCGCGCTTTTGCGGCCAGCTCCCAAAAAAGCGAGTTGAAAAATGGAGCTCAGGGACACTGCAATTCACAAACCCGCAGAGTTATAAATGATAACTCTCATCCACAGATATATTGAGGGAACGTAACGAAGAGGATTTGAAAGCAAGGCAGAATTGCAGGAAACAGATTTCAGGAGGTAGATTAGAATCGCCTTTAAAGCACATGAAAAGCGGCAAAACGTCGACAATGATGCCCTTGGCCAAAAAGGGCGTATGCGTTTTTTCCTGAATATATTCAGGAAAAATCGCATACGCCCTTTTTGGCCAACCAAGCAACCTGGAAAGGCAAATCAGCGCTACAAAGAAGTCTCGCTTTCCATCGGTCAAAAGGGTCATGCTGCAAAAAGTGTCAAAACCAGAAATGCAGTACAGGCCATGGAGAAATTGCATCCTTGCTATGCTGATGGGCGGGATGTAAATTGCCAACAGCCACTCTGGAGAAGTGTACGGTGTGTCCTAAAACATCGAAAAAACACAGCTTAGGGAGCATAGGGCACGTCCACTCATGGGCGTATAAATTGGGAAAACTAAAAATCAGCAAGACACAGGCACCGGAAAGTTTAGGGCTGCTCTGTTGACAAGAACCTCCACTTCATGACACCTTAAATATCCCAGGAAAGAGAAAAATGGATAAAGAAGTTGTGGTCCTTATGTACAATGGAATATCACTCAGACATGAAATCAATGTCATAAGGCTAGTAGAAGCAAGATGAGTGGATTTAGGTACGATGATCCTAAGTGAAATAAGTCACACAGAAAAAGACACTTATCATAAGATATCACTTATAGAGGGAATGTAAAACCCGCTACACTTGAACTGAATTACAAAACAGAACAGAGTCACACGTTTAGAAAACACACTATGGCTGCTTAACGGGAAAGGTGAGGTGGGGTGATGCATAAAACAAGGGTTTCAAATTCGCTCAGATACCGTTCCATACACCCAATATGTAATAGACAAGACCTACTCCTTGCTCAGTGAACTGGACTCAACACCCCCTATTCACCGCACAAGAATATATGTGACTAGTAAGAATCTTAAAACCTATGTATTGATATCTGTCTGGAAGTGAGTCAAGTGGGTGTAAAGCCGCATAAACACAGCCGTGAAAAGCAGCTAAACCCCATTATAAAAATAAATTACTTTTAAAAACCCGTAAAACAAAGACAGTGAAAGAGAGAGAAATTCTTACAAAATTCGTTCAGAGGCTGTGATGCAACCTGGATTGACCATATCTATACCCACAGCTGGATGAGACATAAGGGTGGACATTCTTGGGGCTGAAAGTTTGGGTGAGTTTGGGTGAGCAAACGCAGACCCTTTAAATTAATACTGCGTGGTACCCATCCCATGGGTCCCAAATCTCCAGGTTCAAGGGCATCTTCCTACATCGAAAACATGCATGAGAAACCCAGAAGATGGTACACCGTGTGATTTTGAAAGGTTTCTAATACGCACCTCATTTCTCATCTCCTTGTGCTCGGGTTCGCCATTCCAGCTACTTTACCTGCAATCTCCCTAGTTGGAGAATCAGCACCTTTAACCTCTTGTTCCCTACAGGTTGCAATTTGTCCTGAAGATGAACGGGAAGAGGGGCAACCAATGAGAGACTAGATCTAGGTGTTGGGACAGGCACAGGTCACTCTATTTTCCCATCAGGAAGAAGAATTAACCACAGGCTCAGCCTGCCGCCCAGAAGCAGAATAGGGCCTGAGGCAATCCCGCGCTTTTGCGGCCAGCTCCCAAAAAAGCGAGTTGAAAAATGGAGCTCAGGGACACTGCAATTCACAAATCCGCAGAGTTATAAATGATAACTCTCATCCACAGATATATTGAGGGAAGGCAACGAAGAGGATTTGAAAGCAAGGCAGAATTGCAGGAAACAGATTTCAGGAGGTAGATTAGAATCGCCTTTAAAGCACATGAAAAGCGGCAAAACGTCGACAATGATGCCCTTGGCCAAAAAGGGCGTATGCGTTTTTTCCTGAATATATTCAGGAAAAATCGCATACGCCCTTTTTGGCCAACCAAGCAACCTGGAAAGGCAAATCAGCGCTACAAAGAAGTCTCGCTTTCCATCGGTCAAAAGGGTCATGCTGCAAAAAGTGTCAAAACCAGAAATGCAGTACAGGCCATGGAGAAATGGCAGCCTTGCTATGCTGATGGGCGGGATGTAAATTGCCAACAGCCACTCTGGAGAAGTGTACGGTGTGTCCTAAAACATCGAAAAAACACAGCTTAGGGAGCATAGGGCACGTCCACTCATGGGCGTATAAATTGGGAAAACTAAAAATCAGCAAGACACAGGCACCCCAAAGTTTAGGGCTGCTCTGTTGACAAGAACCTCCACTTCATGACACCTTAAATATCCCAGGAAAGAGAAAAATGGATAAAGAAGTTGTGGTCCTTATGTACAATGGAATATCACTCAGACATGAAATCAGTGTCATAAGGCTAGTAGAAGCAAGATGAGTGGATTTAGGTACGACGATTCTAAGTGAAATAAGACACACAGAAAAAGACACTTATCATAAGCTATCACTTATAGAGGGAATGTAAAAACCGCTACACTTGAACTGAATTACAAAACAGAACAGAGTCACACGTTTAGAAAACACACTATGGCTGCTTAACCGGAAAGGTGAGGTGGGGTGATGCATAAAACAAGGGTTTCAAATTCGCTCAGATACCGTTCCATACACCCAATATGTAATAGACAATACCTACTCCTTGCTCAGTGAACTGGACTCAACACCCCCTATTCACCGCACAAGAATATATGTGACTAGTAAGAATCTTAAAACCTATGTATTGATATCTGTCTGGAAGTGAGTCAAGTGGGTGTAAAGACGCATAAACACAGCCGTGAAAAGCAGCTAAACCCCATTATAAAAATAAATTACTTTTAAAAACCCGTAAAACAAAGACAGTGAAAGAGAGAGAAATTCTTACAAAATTCGTTCAGAGGCTGTGATGCAACCTGGATTGACCATATCTATACCCACAGCTGGATGAGACATAAGGGTGGACATTCTTGGGGCTGAAAGTTTGGGTGAGGTTGGGTGAGCAAACGCAGACCCTTTAAATTAATACTGCGTGGTACCCATCCCATGGGTCCCAAATCTCCAGGTTCAAGGGCATCTTCCTACATCGAAAACATGCATGAGAAACCCAGAAGATGGTACACCGTGTGATTTTGAAAGGTTTCTAATACGCACCTCATTTCTCATCTCCTTGTGCTCGGGTTCGCTATTCCAGCTACTTTACCTGCAATCTCCCTAGTTGGAGAATCAGCACCTTTAACCTCCTGTTCCCTACAGGTTGCAATTTGTCCTGAAGATGAACGGGAAGAGGGGCAACCAATGAGAGACTAGATCTAGGTGTTGGGACAGGCACAGGTCACTCTATTTTCCCATCAGGAAGAAGAATTAACCACAGGCTCAGCCTGCCGCCCAGAAGCAGAATAGGGCCTGAGGCAATCCCGCGCTTTTGCGGCCAGCTCCCAAAAAAGCGAGTTGAAAAATGGAGCTCAGGGACACTGCAATTCACAAACCCGCAGAGTTATAAATGATAACTCTCATCCACAGATATATTGAGGGAACGTAACGAAGAGGATTTGAAAGCAAGGCAGAATTGCAGGAAACAGATTTCAGGAGGTAGATTAGAATCGCCTTTAAAGCACATGAAAAGCGGCAAAACGTCGACAATGATGCCCTTGGCCAAAAAGGGCGTATGCGTTTTTTCCTGAATATATTCAGGAAAAATCGCATACGCCCTTTTTGGCCAACCAAGCAACCTGGAAAGGCAAATCAGCGCTACAAAGAAGTCTCGCTTTCCATCGGTCAAAAGGGTCATGCTGCAAAAAGTGTCAAAACCAGAAATGCAGTACAGGCCATGGAGAAATTGCATCCTTGCTATGCTGATGGGCGGGATGTAAATTGCCAACAGCCACTCTGGAGAAGTGTACGGTGTGTCCTAAAACATCGAAAAAACACAGCTTAGGGAGCATAGGGCACGTCCACTCATGGGCGTATAAATTGGGAAAACTAAAAATCAGCAAGACACAGGCACCCCAAAGTTTAGGGCTGCTCTGTTGACAAGAACCTCCACTTCATGACACCTTAAATATCCCAGGAAAGAGAAAAATGGATAAAGAAGTTGTGGTCCTTATGTACAATGGAATATCACTCAGACATGAAATCAATGTCATAAGGCTAGTAGAAGCAAGATGAGTGGATTTAGGTACGATGATCCTAAGTGAAATAAGTCACACAGAAAAAGACACTTATCATAAGATATCACTTATAGAGGGAATGTAAAACCCGCTACACTTGAACTGAATTACAAAACAGAACAGAGTCACACGTTTAGAAAACACACTATGGCTGCTTAACGGAAAAGGTGAGGTGGGGTGATGCTTAAAACAAGGCTTTCAAATTCGCTCAGATACCGTTCCATACACCCAATATGTAATAGACAAGACCTACTCCTTGCTCAGTGAACTGGACTCAACACCCCCTATTCACCGCACAAGAATATATCTGACTAGTAAGAATCTTAAAACCTATGTATTGATATCTGTCTGGAACTGAGTCAAGTGGGTGTAAAGCCGCATAAACACAGCCGTGAAAAGCAGCTAAACCCCATTATAAAAATAAATTACTTTTAAAAACCCGTAAAACGAAGACAGTGAAAGAGAGAGAAATTCTTACAAAATTCGTTCAGAGGCTGTGATGCAACCTGGATTGACAATATCTAGACCCACAGCTGGATGAGACATAAGGGTGGACACTCTTGGGGCTGAAAGGTTGGGTGAGGTTGGGTGAGCAAATGCAGACCCTTTAAAGTAATACTGCGTGGTACCCATCCCATGGGTCTCAAATCTCCAGGTTCAAGGGCATCTTCCTACATCGAAAACATGCATGAGAAACCCAGAAGATGGTACACCGTGTGATTTTGAAAGGTTTCTAATACGCACCTCATTTCTCATCTCCTTGTGCTCGGGTTCGCCATTCCAGCTACTTTACTAGCAATCTCCCTACTTGGAGAATCAGCACGTTTAACCTCCTGTTCCCTACAGGTTGCAATTTGTCCTGAGGATGAACGGGAAGAGGGGCAACCAATGAGAGACTAGATCTAGGTGTTGGGACAGGCACAGGTCACTCTATTTTCCCATCAGGAAGAAGAATTATCCACAGGCTCAGCCTGCCGCCAGGAACCAGAATAGGGCCTGAGGCAATCCCGTGCTTTTGCGGCCAGCTCCCAAAAAAGACAGTTGAAAAATGGATCTCAGGGGCACTGCAATTCACAAACCCGCAGAGTTATAAATGATAACTCTCATCCACAGATATATTGAGGGAAGGCAACGAAGAGGATTTGAAAGCAAGGCAGAATTGCAGGAAACAGATTTCAGGAGGTAGATTCGAATCGCCTTTAAAGCACAAGAAAAGCGGCAAAACGTCGACAATGATGCCCTTGGCCAAAAAGGGCGTATGCGTTTTTTCCTGAATATATTCAGGAAAAAACGCATACGCCCTATTTGGCCAACCAAGCAACCTGGAAAGGCAAATCAGCACTACAAAGAAGTCTCGCTTCCCATCGGTCTAAAGGGCCATGCTGCAAAAAGTGTCAAAACCAGAAATGCAGGACAGACCATGGAGAAAAGGCAGCCTTGCTACGCTGATGGGCGGGATGTAAATTACCAACAGCCACTCTGGAGAAGTGTACGGTGTGTCCTGAAACATCGAGAAAACACAGCTTAGGGAGCATAGGGCACGTCCACTCATGGGCGTATAAATTGGGAAAACTAAAAATCAGCAAGACACAGGCACCCCAAAGTTTAGGGCTGCTCTGTTGACAAGAACCTCCACTTCATGACACCTTAAATATCCCAGGAAAGAGAAAAATGGATAAAGAAGTTGTGGTCCTTATGTACAATGGAATATCACTCAGACATGAAATCAATGTCATAAGGCTAGTAGAAGCAAGATGAGTGGATTTAGGTACGATGATCCTAAGTGAAATAAGTCACACAGAAAAAGACACTTATCATAAGATATCACTTATAGAGGGAATGTAAAACCCGCTACACTTGAACTGAATTACAAAACAGAACAGAGTCACACGTTTAGAAAACACACTATGGCTGCTTAACGGGAAAGGTGAGGTGGGGTGATGCATAAAACAAGGGTTTCAAATTCGCTCAGATACCGTTCCATACACCCAATATGTAATAGACAAGACCTACTCCTTGCTCAGTGAACTGGACTCAACACCCCCTATTCACCGCACAAGAATATATGTGACTAGTAAGAATCTTAAAACCTATGTATTGATATCTGTCTGGAAGTGAGTCAAGTGGGTGTAAAGACGCATAAACACAGCCGTGAAAAGCAGCTAAACCCCATTATAAAAATAAATTACTTTTAAAAACCCGTAAAACAAAGACAGTGAAAGAGAGAGAAATTCTTACAAAATTCGTTCAGAGGCTGTGATGCAACCTGGATTGACCATATCTATACCCACAGCTGGATGAGACATAAGGGTGGACATTCTTGGGGCTGAAAGTTTGGGTGAGGTTGGGTGAGCAAACGCAGACCCTTTAAATTAATACTGCGTGGTACCCATCCCATGGGTCCCAAATCTCCAGGTTCAAGGGCATCTTCCTACATCGAAAACATGCATGAGAAACCCAGAAGATGGTACACCGTGTGATTTTGAAAGGTTTCTAATACGCACCTCATTTCTCATCTCCTTGTGCTCGGGTTCGCTATTCCAGCTACTTTACCTGCAATCTCCCTAGTTGGAGAATCAGCACCTTTAACCTCCTGTTCCCTACAGGTTGCAATTTGTCCTGAAGATGAACGGGAAGAGGGGCAACCAATGAGAGACTAGATCTAGGTGTTGGGACAGGCACAGGTCACTCTATTTTCCCATCAGGAAGAAGAATTAACCACAGGCTCAGCCTGCCGCCCAGAAGCAGAATAGGGCCTGAGGCAATCCCGCGCTTTTGCGGCCAGCTCCCAAAAAAGCGAGTTGAAAAATGGAGCTCAGGGACACTGCAATTCACAAACCCGCAGAGTTATAAATGATAACTCTCATCCACAGATATATTGAGGGAACGTAACGAAGAGGATTTGAAAGCAAGGCAGAATTGCAGGAAACAGATTTCAGGAGGTAGATTAGAATCGCCTTTAAAGCACATGAAAAGCGGCAAAACGTCGACAATGATGCCCTTGGCCAAAAAGGGCGTATGCGTTTTTTCCTGAATATATTCAGGAAAAATCGCATACGCCCTTTTTGGCCAACCAAGCAACCTGGAAAGGCAAATCAGCGCTACAAAGAAGTCTCGCTTTCCATCGGTCAAAAGGGTCATGCTGCAAAAAGTGTCAAAACCAGAAATGCAGTACAGGCCATGGAGAAATTGCATCCTTGCTATGCTGATGGGCGGGATGTAAATTGCCAACAGCCACTCTGGAGAAGTGTACGGTGTGTCCTAAAACATCGAAAAAACACAGCTTAGGGAGCATAGGGCACGTCCACTCATGGGCGTATAAATTGGGAAAACTAAAAATCAGCAAGACACAGGCACCCCAAAGTTTAGGGCTGCTCTGTTGACAAGAACCTCCACTTCATGACACCTTAAATATCCCAGGAAAGAGAAAAATGGATAAAGAAGTTGTGGTCCTTATGTACAATGGAATATCACTCAGACATGAAATCAATGTCATAAGGCTAGTAGAAGCAAGATGAGTGGATTTAGGTACGATGATCCTAAGTGAAATAAGTCACACAGAAAAAGACACTTATCATAAGATATCACTTATAGAGGGAATGTAAAACCCGCTACACTTGAACTGAATTACAAAACAGAACAGAGTCACACGTTTAGAAAACACACTATGGCTGCTTAACGGAAAAGGTGAGGTGGGGTGATGCTTAAAACAAGGCTTTCAAATTCGCTCAGATACCGTTCCATACACCCAATATGTAATAGACAAGACCTACTCCTTGCTCAGTGAACTGGACTCAACACCCCCTATTCACCGCACAAGAATATATCTGACTAGTAAGAATCTTAAAACCTATGTATTGATATCTGTCTGGAACTGAGTCAAGTGGGTGTAAAGCCGCATAAACACAGCCGTGAAAAGCAGCTAAACCCCATTATAAAAATAAATTACTTTTAAAAACCCGTAAAACGAAGACAGTGAAAGAGAGAGAAATTCTTACAAAATTCGTTCAGAGGCTGTGATGCAACCTGGATTGACAATATCTAGACCCACAGCTGGATGAGACATAAGGGTGGACACTCTTGGGGCTGAAAGGTTGGGTGAGGTTGGGTGAGCAAATGCAGACCCTTTAAAGTAATACTGCGTGGTACCCATCCCATGGGTCTCAAATCTCCAGGTTCAAGGGCATCTTCCTACATCGAAAACATGCATGAGAAACCCAGAAGATGGTACACCGTGTGATTTTGAAAGGTTTCTAATACGCACCTCATTTCTCATCTCCTTGTGCTCGGGTTCGCCATTCCAGCTACTTTACTAGCAATCTCCCTACTTGGAGAATCAGCACGTTTAACCTCCTGTTCCCTACAGGTTGCAATTTGTCCTGAGGATGAACGGGAAGAGGGGCAACCAATGAGAGACTAGATCTAGGTGTTGGGACAGGCACAGGTCACTCTATTTTCCCATCAGGAAGAAGAATTATCCACAGGCTCAGCCTGCCGCCAGGAACCAGAATAGGGCCTGAGGCAATCCCGTGCTTTTGCGGCCAGCTCCCAAAAAAGACAGTTGAAAAATGGATCTCAGGGGCACTGCAATTCACAAACCCGCAGAGTTATAAATGATAACTCTCATCCACAGATATATTGAGGGAAGGCAACGAAGAGGATTTGAAAGCAAGGCAGAATTGCAGGAAACAGATTTCAGGAGGTAGATTCGAATCGCCTTTAAAGCACAAGAAAAGCGGCAAAACGTCGACAATGATGCCCTTGGCCAAAAAGGGCGTATGCGTTTTTTCCTGAATATATTCAGGAAAAAACGCATACGCCCTATTTGGCCAACCAAGCAACCTGGAAAGGCAAATCAGCACTACAAAGAAGTCTCGCTTCCCATCGGTCTAAAGGGCCATGCTGCAAAAAGTGTCAAAACCAGAAATGCAGGACAGACCATGGAGAAAAGGCAGCCTTGCTACGCTGATGGGCGGGATGTAAATTACCAACAGCCACTCTGGAGAAGTGTACGGTGTGTCCTGAAACATCGAGAAAACACAGCTTAGGGAGCATAGGGCACGTCCACTCATGGGCGTATAAATTGGGAAAACTAAAAATCAGCAAGACACAGGCACCCCAAAGTTTAGGGCTGCTCTGTTGACAAGAACCTCCACTTCATGACACCTTAAATATCCCAGGAAAGAGAAAAATGGATAAAGAAGTTGTGGTCCTTATGTACAATGGAATATCACTCAGACATGAAATCAATGTCATAAGGCTAGTAGAAGCAAGATGAGTGGATTTAGGTACGATGATCCTAAGTGAAATAAGTCACACAGAAAAAGACACTTATCATAAGATATCACTTATAGAGGGAATGTAAAACCCGCTACACTTGAACTGAATTACAAAACAGAACAGAGTCACACGTTTAGAAAACACACTATGGCTGCTTAACGGGAAAGGTGAGGTGGGGTGATGCATAAAACAAGGGTTTCAAATTCGCTCAGATACCGTTCCATACACCCAATATGTAATAGACAAGACCTACTCCTTGCTCAGTGAACTGGACTCAACACCCCCTATTCACCGCACAAGAATATATGTGACTAGTAAGAATCTTAAAACCTATGTATTGATATCTGTCTGGAAGTGAGTCAAGTGGGTGTAAAGCCGCATAAACACAGCCGTGAAAAGCAGCTAAACCCCATTATAAAAATAAATTACTTTTAAAAACCCGTAAAACAAAGACAGTGAAAGAGAGAGAAATTCTTACAAAATTCGTTCAGAGGCTGTGATGCAACCTGGATTGACCATATCTATACCCACAGCTGGATGAGACATAAGGGTGGACATTCTTGGGGCTGAAAGTTTGGGTGAGTTTGGGTGAGCAAACGCAGACCCTTTAAATTAATACTGCGTGGTACCCATCCCATGGGTCCCAAATCTCCAGGTTCAAGGGCATCTTCCTACATCGAAAACATGCATGAGAAACCCAGAAGATGGTACACCGTGTGATTTTGAAAGGTTTCTAATACGCACCTCATTTCTCATCTCCTTGTGCTCGGGTTCGCCATTCCAGCTACTTTACCTGCAATCTCCCTAGTTGGAGAATCAGCACCTTTAACCTCTTGTTCCCTACAGGTTGCAATTTGTCCTGAAGATGAACGGGAAGAGGGGCAACCAATGAGAGACTAGATCTAGGTGTTGGGACAGGCACAGGTCACTCTATTTTCCCATCAGGAAGAAGAATTAACCACAGGCTCAGCCTGCCGCCCAGAAGCAGAATAGGGCCTGAGGCAATCCCGCGCTTTTGCGGCCAGCTCCCAAAAAAGCGAGTTGAAAAATGGAGCTCAGGGACACTGCAATTCACAAATCCGCAGAGTTATAAATGATAACTCTCATCCACAGATATATTGAGGGAAGGCAACGAAGAGGATTTGAAAGCAAGGCAGAATTGCAGGAAACAGATTTCAGGAGGTAGATTAGAATCGCCTTTAAAGCACATGAAAAGCGGCAAAACGTCGACAATGATGCCCTTGGCCAAAAAGGGCGTATGCGTTTTTTCCTGAATATATTCAGGAAAAATCGCATACGCCCTTTTTGGCCAACCAAGCAACCTGGAAAGGCAAATCAGCGCTACAAAGAAGTCTCGCTTTCCATCGGTCAAAAGGGTCATGCTGCAAAAAGTGTCAAAACCAGAAATGCAGTACAGGCCATGGAGAAATGGCAGCCTTGCTATGCTGATGGGCGGGATGTAAATTGCCAACAGCCACTCTGGAGAAGTGTACGGTGTGTCCTAAAACATCGAAAAAACACAGCTTAGGGAGCATAGGGCACGTCCACTCATGGGCGTATAAATTGGGAAAACTAAAAATCAGCAAGACACAGGCACCCCAAAGTTTAGGGCTGCTCTGTTGACAAGAACCTCCACTTCATGACACCTTAAATATCCCAGGAAAGAGAAAAATGGATAAAGAAGTTGTGGTCCTTATGTACAATGGAATATCACTCAGACATGAAATCAGTGTCATAAGGCTAGTAGAAGCAAGATGAGTGGATTTAGGTACGACGATTCTAAGTGAAATAAGACACACAGAAAAAGACACTTATCATAAGCTATCACTTATAGAGGGAATGTAAAAACCGCTACACTTGAACTGAATTACAAAACAGAACAGAGTCACACGTTTAGAAAACACACTATGGCTGCTTAACCGGAAAGGTGAGGTGGGGTGATGCATAAAACAAGGGTTTCAAATTCGCTCAGATACCGTTCCATACACCCAATATGTAATAGACAATACCTACTCCTTGCTCAGTGAACTGGACTCAACACCCCCTATTCACCGCACAAGAATATATGTGACTAGTAAGAATCTTAAAACCTATGTATTGATATCTGTCTGGAAGTGAGTCAAGTGGGTGTAAAGACGCATAAACACAGCCGTGAAAAGCAGCTAAACCCCATTATAAAAATAAATTACTTTTAAAAACCCGTAAAACAAAGACAGTGAAAGAGAGAGAAATTCTTACAAAATTCGTTCAGAGGCTGTGATGCAACCTGGATTGACCATATCTATACCCACAGCTGGATGAGACATAAGGGTGGACATTCTTGGGGCTGAAAGTTTGGGTGAGGTTGGGTGAGCAAACGCAGACCCTTTAAATTAATACTGCGTGGTACCCATCCCATGGGTCCCAAATCTCCAGGTTCAAGGGCATCTTCCTACATCGAAAACATGCATGAGAAACCCAGAAGATGGTACACCGTGTGATTTTGAAAGGTTTCTAATACGCACCTCATTTCTCATCTCCTTGTGCTCGGGTTCGCTATTCCAGCTACTTTACCTGCAATCTCCCTAGTTGGAGAATCAGCACCTTTAACCTCCTGTTCCCTACAGGTTGCAATTTGTCCTGAAGATGAACGGGAAGAGGGGCAACCAATGAGAGACTAGATCTAGGTGTTGGGACAGGCACAGGTCACTCTATTTTCCCATCAGGAAGAAGAATTAACCACAGGCTCAGCCTGCCGCCCAGAAGCAGAATAGGGCCTGAGGCAATCCCGCGCTTTTGCGGCCAGCTCCCAAAAAAGCGAGTTGAAAAATGGAGCTCAGGGACACTGCAATTCACAAACCCGCAGAGTTATAAATGATAACTCTCATCCACAGATATATTGAGGGAACGTAACGAAGAGGATTTGAAAGCAAGGCAGAATTGCAGGAAACAGATTTCAGGAGGTAGATTAGAATCGCCTTTAAAGCACATGAAAAGCGGCAAAACGTCGACAATGATGCCCTTGGCCAAAAAGGGCGTATGCGTTTTTTCCTGAATATATTCAGGAAAAATCGCATACGCCCTTTTTGGCCAACCAAGCAACCTGGAAAGGCAAATCAGCGCTACAAAGAAGTCTCGCTTTCCATCGGTCAAAAGGGTCATGCTGCAAAAAGTGTCAAAACCAGAAATGCAGTACAGGCCATGGAGAAATTGCATCCTTGCTATGCTGATGGGCGGGATGTAAATTGCCAACAGCCACTCTGGAGAAGTGTACGGTGTGTCCTAAAACATCGAAAAAACACAGCTTAGGGAGCATAGGGCACGTCCACTCATGGGCGTATAAATTGGGAAAACTAAAAATCAGCAAGACACAGGCACCCCAAAGTTTAGGGCTGCTCTGTTGACAAGAACCTCCACTTCATGACACCTTAAATATCCCAGGAAAGAGAAAAATGGATAAAGAAGTTGTGGTCCTTATGTACAATGGAATATCACTCAGACATGAAATCAATGTCATAAGGCTAGTAGAAGCAAGATGAGTGGATTTAGGTACGATGATCCTAAGTGAAATAAGTCACACAGAAAAAGACACTTATCATAAGATATCACTTATAGAGGGAATGTAAAACCCGCTACACTTGAACTGAATTACAAAACAGAACAGAGTCACACGTTTAGAAAACACACTATGGCTGCTTAACGGAAAAGGTGAGGTGGGGTGATGCTTAAAACAAGGCTTTCAAATTCGCTCAGATACCGTTCCATACACCCAATATGTAATAGACAAGACCTACTCCTTGCTCAGTGAACTGGACTCAACACCCCCTATTCACCGCACAAGAATATATCTGACTAGTAAGAATCTTAAAACCTATGTATTGATATCTGTCTGGAACTGAGTCAAGTGGGTGTAAAGCCGCATAAACACAGCCGTGAAAAGCAGCTAAACCCCATTATAAAAATAAATTACTTTTAAAAACCCGTAAAACGAAGACAGTGAAAGAGAGAGAAATTCTTACAAAATTCGTTCAGAGGCTGTGATGCAACCTGGATTGACAATATCTAGACCCACAGCTGGATGAGACATAAGGGTGGACACTCTTGGGGCTGAAAGGTTGGGTGAGGTTGGGTGAGCAAATGCAGACCCTTTAAAGTAATACTGCGTGGTACCCATCCCATGGGTCTCAAATCTCCAGGTTCAAGGGCATCTTCCTACATCGAAAACATGCATGAGAAACCCAGAAGATGGTACACCGTGTGATTTTGAAAGGTTTCTAATACGCACCTCATTTCTCATCTCCTTGTGCTCGGGTTCGCCATTCCAGCTACTTTACTAGCAATCTCCCTACTTGGAGAATCAGCACGTTTAACCTCCTGTTCCCTACAGGTTGCAATTTGTCCTGAGGATGAACGGGAAGAGGGGCAACCAATGAGAGACTAGATCTAGGTGTTGGGACAGGCACAGGTCACTCTATTTTCCCATCAGGAAGAAGAATTATCCACAGGCTCAGCCTGCCGCCAGGAACCAGAATAGGGCCTGAGGCAATCCCGTGCTTTTGCGGCCAGCTCCCAAAAAAGACAGTTGAAAAATGGATCTCAGGGGCACTGCAATTCACAAACCCGCAGAGTTATAAATGATAACTCTCATCCACAGATATATTGAGGGAAGGCAACGAAGAGGATTTGAAAGCAAGGCAGAATTGCAGGAAACAGATTTCAGGAGGTAGATTCGAATCGCCTTTAAAGCACAAGAAAAGCGGCAAAACGTCGACAATGATGCCCTTGGCCAAAAAGGGCGTATGCGTTTTTTCCTGAATATATTCAGGAAAAAACGCATACGCCCTATTTGGCCAACCAAGCAACCTGGAAAGGCAAATCAGCACTACAAAGAAGTCTCACTTCCCATCGGTCTAAAGGGCCATGCTGCAAAAAGTGTCAAAACCAGAAATGCAGGACAGACCATGGAGAAAAGGCAGCCTTGCTACGCTGATGGGCGGGATGTAAATTACCAACAGCCACTCTGGAGAAGTGTACGGTGTGTCCTGAAACATCGAGAAAACACAGCTTAGGGAGCATAGGGCACGTCCACTCATGGGCGTATAAATTGGGAAAACTAAAAATCAGCAAGACACAGGCACCCCAAAGTTTAGGGCTGCTCTGTTGACAAGAACCTCCACTTCATGACACCTTAAATATCCCAGGAAAGAGAAAAATGGATAAAGAAGTTGTGGTCCTTATGTACAATGGAATATCACTCAGACATGAAATCAATGTCATAAGGCTAGTAGAAGCAAGATGAGTGGATTTAGGTACGATGATCCTAAGTGAAATAAGTCACACAGAAAAAGACACTTATCATAAGATATCACTTATAGAGGGAATGTAAAACCCGCTACACTTGAACTGAATTACAAAACAGAACAGAGTCACACGTTTAGAAAACACACTATGGCTGCTTAACGGGAAAGGTGAGGTGGGGTGATGCATAAAACAAGGGTTTCAAATTCGCTCAGATACCGTTCCATACACCCAATATGTAATAGACAAGACCTACTCCTTGCTCAGTGAACTGGACTCAACACCCCCTATTCACCGCACAAGAATATATGTGACTAGTAAGAATCTTAAAACCTATGTATTGATATCTGTCTGGAAGTGAGTCAAGTGGGTGTAAAGCCGCATAAACACAGCCGTGAAAAGCAGCTAAACCCCATTATAAAAATAAATTACTTTTAAAAACCCGTAAAACAAAGACAGTGAAAGAGAGAGAAATTCTTACAAAATTCGTTCAGAGGCTGTGATGCAACCTGGATTGACCATATCTATACCCACAGCTGGATGAGACATAAGGGTGGACATTCTTGGGGCTGAAAGTTTGGGTGAGTTTGGGTGAGCAAACGCAGACCCTTTAAATTAATACTGCGTGGTACCCATCCCATGGGTCCCAAATCTCCAGGTTCAAGGGCATCTTCCTACATCGAAAACATGCATGAGAAACCCAGAAGATGGTACACCGTGTGATTTTGAAAGGTTTCTAATGCGCACCTCATTTCTCATCTCCTTGTGCTCGGGTTCGCCATTCCAGCTACTTTACCTGCAATCTCCCTAGTTGGAGAATCAGCACCTTTAACCTCTTGTTCCCTACAGGTTGCAATTTGTCCTGAAGATGAACGGGAAGAGGGGCAACCAATGAGAGACTAGATCTAGGTGTTGGGACAGGCACAGGTCACTCTATTTTCCCATCAGGAAGAAGAATTAACCACAGGCTCAGCCTGCCGCCCAGAAGCAGAATAGGGCCTGAGGCAATCCCGCGCTTTTGCGGCCAGCTCCCAAAAAAGCGAGTTGAAAAATGGAGCTCAGGGACACTGCAATTCACAAATCCGCAGAGTTATAAATGATAACTCTCATCCACAGATATATTGAGGGAAGGCAACGAAGAGGATTTGAAAGCAAGGCAGAATTGCAGGAAACAGATTTCAGGAGGTAGATTAGAATCGCCTTTAAAGCACATGAAAAGCGGCAAAACGTCGACAATGATGCCCTTGGCCAAAAAGGGCGTATGCGTTTTTTCCTGAATATATTCAGGAAAAATCGCATACGCCCTTTTTGGCCAACCAAGCAACCTGGAAAGGCAAATCAGCGCTACAAAGAAGTCTCGCTTTCCATCGGTCAAAAGGGTCATGCTGCAAAAAGTGTCAAAACCAGAAATGCAGTACAGGCCATGGAGAAATGGCAGCCTTGCTATGCTGATGGGCGGGATGTAAATTGCCAACAGCCACTCTGGAGAAGTGTACGGTGTGTCCTAAAACATCGAAAAAACACAGCTTAGGGAGCATAGGGCACGTCCACTCATGGGCGTATAAATTGGGAAAACTAAAAATCAGCAAGACACAGGCACCCCAAAGTTTAGGGCTGCTCTGTTGACAAGAACCTCCACTTCATGACACCTTAAATATCCCAGGAAAGAGAAAAATGGATAAAGAAGTTGTGGTCCTTATGTACAATGGAATATCACTCAGACATGAAATCAGTGTCATAAGGCTAGTAGAAGCAAGATGAGTGGATTTAGGTACGACGATTCTAAGTGAAATAAGACACACAGAAAAAGACACTTATCATAAGCTATCACTTATAGAGGGAATGTAAAAACCGCTACACTTGAACTGAATTACAAAACAGAACAGAGTCACACGTTTAGAAAACACACTATGGCTGCTTAACCGGAAAGGTGAGGTGGGGTGATGCATAAAACAAGGGTTTCAAATTCGCTCAGATACCGTTCCATACACCCAATATGTAATAGACAATACCTACTCCTTGCTCAGTGAACTGGACTCAACACCCCCTATTCACCGCACAAGAATATATGTGACTAGTAAGAATCTTAAAACCTATGTATTGATATCTGTCTGGAAGTGAGTCAAGTGGGTGTAAAGACGCATAAACACAGCCGTGAAAAGCAGCTAAACCCCATTATAAAAATAAATTACTTTTAAAAACCCGTAAAACAAAGACAGTGAAAGAGAGAGAAATTCTTACAAAATTCGTTCAGAGGCTGTGATGCAACCTGGATTGACCATATCTATACCCACAGCTGGATGAGACATAAGGGTGGACATTCTTGGGGCTGAAAGTTTGGGTGAGGTTGGGTGAGCAAACGCAGACCCTTTAAATTAATACTGCGTGGTACCCATCCCATGGGTCCCAAATCTCCAGGTTCAAGGGCATCTTCCTACATCGAAAACATGCATGAGAAACCCAGAAGATGGTACACCGTGTGATTTTGAAAGGTTTCTAATACGCACCTCATTTCTCATCTCCTTGTGCTCGGGTTCGCTATTCCAGCTACTTTACCTGCAATCTCCCTAGTTGGAGAATCAGCACCTTTAACCTCCTGTTCCCTACAGGTTGCAATTTGTCCTGAAGATGAACGGGAAGAGGGGCAACCAATGAGAGACTAGATCTAGGTGTTGGGACAGGCACAGGTCACTCTATTTTCCCATCAGGAAGAAGAATTAACCACAGGCTCAGCCTGCCGCCCAGAAGCAGAATAGGGCCTGAGGCAATCCCGCGCTTTTGCGGCCAGCTCCCAAAAAAGCGAGTTGAAAAATGGAGCTCAGGGACACTGCAATTCACAAACCCGCAGAGTTATAAATGATAACTCTCATCCACAGATATATTGAGGGAACGTAACGAAGAGGATTTGAAAGCAAGGCAGAATTGCAGGAAACAGATTTCAGGAGGTAGATTAGAATCGCCTTTAAAGCACATGAAAAGCGGCAAAACGTCGACAATGATGCCCTTGGCCAAAAAGGGCGTATGCGTTTTTTCCTGAATATATTCAGGAAAAATCGCATACGCCCTTTTTGGCCAACCAAGCAACCTGGAAAGGCAAATCAGCGCTACAAAGAAGTCTCGCTTTCCATCGGTCAAAAGGGTCATGCTGCAAAAAGTGTCAAAACCAGAAATGCAGTACAGGCCATGGAGAAATTGCATCCTTGCTATGCTGATGGGCGGGATGTAAATTGCCAACAGCCACTCTGGAGAAGTGTACGGTGTGTCCTAAAACATCGAAAAAACACAGCTTAGGGAGCATAGGGCACGTCCACTCATGGGCGTATAAATTGGGAAAACTAAAAATCAGCAAGACACAGGCACCCCAAAGTTTAGGGCTGCTCTGTTGACAAGAACCTCCACTTCATGACACCTTAAATATCCCAGGAAAGAGAAAAATGGATAAAGAAGTTGTGGTCCTTATGTACAATGGAATATCACTCAGACATGAAATCAATGTCATAAGGCTAGTAGAAGCAAGATGAGTGGATTTAGGTACGATGATCCTAAGTGAAATAAGTCACACAGAAAAAGACACTTATCATAAGATATCACTTATAGAGGGAATGTAAAACCCGCTACACTTGAACTGAATTACAAAACAGAACAGAGTCACACGTTTAGAAAACACACTATGGCTGCTTAACGGAAAAGGTGAGGTGGGGTGATGCTTAAAACAAGGCTTTCAAATTCGCTCAGATACCGTTCCATACACCCAATATGTAATAGACAAGACCTACTCCTTGCTCAGTGAACTGGACTCAACACCCCCTATTCACCGCACAAGAATATATCTGACTAGTAAGAATCTTAAAACCTATGTATTGATATCTGTCTGGAACTGAGTCAAGTGGGTGTAAAGCCGCATAAACACAGCCGTGAAAAGCAGCTAAACCCCATTATAAAAATAAATTACTTTTAAAAACCCGTAAAACAAAGACAGTGAAAGAGAGAGAAATTCTTTCAAAATTCGGTCAGGGGCTGTGATGCAACCTGTACTGATCATATCTAGACAAACAGCTGGATGAGACATAAGGGTGGACACTCTTGGGGCTGAGAGGTTGGGTGAGGTTGGGTGAGCAAATGCAGAACCTTTAAAGTAATACTGTGTGGTACGCAACCCATGTGTCCAAAATCTCCAGGTTCAAGGGCATCTTCCTACATCGAAAACACACATGAGAAACCCAGAAGATGGTACACCGTGTGATTTTGAAAGGTTTCTAAAACGCACCTCATTTCTCATCTCCTTGTGCCCGGGTTCGCCATTTCAGGTACTATACTAGCAATCTCCCTACTTGGAGAATCAGCACCTTTAAGCTCCTGTTCCCTACAGGTTGCAATTTGTCCTGAGGATGAACAGGAAGAGGGGCAACCAATGAGAGACTAGATCTAGGTGTTGAGACAGGCACAGGTCACTCTATTTTCCCATCAGGAAGAAGAATTATCCACAGGCTCAGCCTGCCGCCAGGAACCAGAATAGGGCCTAAGTCAATCCCGTGCTTTTGCGGCCAGCTCCCAAAAAAGACAGTTGAAAAATGGATCTCAGGGGCACTGCAATTCACAAACCCGCAGAGTTATAAATGATAACTCTCATCCACAGATATATTGAGGGAAGGCAACGAAGAGGATTTGAAAGCAAGGCAGAATTGCAGGAAACAGATTTCAGGAGGTAGATTCGAATCGCCTTTAAAGCACAAGAAAAGCGGCAAAACGTCGACAATGATGCCCTTGGCCAAAAAGGGCGTATGCGTTTTTTCCTGAATATATTCAGGAAAAAACGCAAACGCCCTATTTGGCCAACCAAGCAACCTGGAAAGGCAAATCAGCACTACAAAGAAGTCTCGCTTCCCATCGGTCAAAAGGGCCATGCTGCAAAAAGTGTCAAAACCAGAAATGCAGGACAGACCATGGAGAAAAGGCAGCCTTGCTACGCTGATGGGCGGGATGTAAATTACCAACAGCCACTCTGGAGAAGTGTACGGTGTGTCCTGAAACATCGAGAAAACACAGCTTAGGGAGCATAGGGCACGTCCACTCATGGGCGTATAAATTGGGAAAACTAAAAATCAGCAAGACACAGGCACCCCAAAGTTTAGGGCTGCTCTGTTGACAAGAACTTCCACTTCATGACACCTTAAATATCCCAGGAAAGAGAAAAATGGATAAAGAAGTTGTGGTCCTTATGTACAATGGAATATCACTCAGACATGAAATCAGTGTCATAAGGCTATTAGAAGCAAGATGAGTGGATTTAGGTACGACGATTCTAAGTGAAATAAGACACACAGAAAAAGACACTTATCATAAGCTATCACTTATAGAGGGAATGTAAAAACCGCTACACTTGAACTGAATTACAAAACAGAACAGAGTCACACGTTTAGAAAACACACTATGGCTGCTTAACGGTAAAGGTGAGGTGGGGTGATGCATAAAACAAGGGTTTCAAATTCGCTCAGATACCGTTCCATCCACCCAATATGTAATAGACAAGACCTACTCCTTGCTCAGTGAACTGGACTCAACACCCCCTATTCACCGCACAAGAATATATGTGACTAGTAAGAATCTTAAAACCTATGTATTGATATCTGTCTGGAAGTGAGTCAAGTGGGTGTAAAGCCGCATAAACACAGCCGTGAAAAGCAGCTAAACCCCATTATAAAAATAAATTACTTTTAAAAACCCGTAAAACAAAGACAGTGAAAGAGAGAGAAATTCTTACAAAATTCGTTCAGAGGCTGTGATGCAACCTGGATTGACCATATCTATACCCACAGCTGGATGAGACATAAGGGTGGACATTCTTGGGGCTGAAAGTTTGGGTGAGGTTGGGTGAGCAAACGCAGACCCTTTAAATTAATACTGCGTGGTACCCATCCCATGGGTCCCAAATCTCCAGGTTCAAGGGCATCTTCCCACATCGAAAACATGCATGAGAAACCCAGAAGATGGTACACCGTGTGATTTTGAAAGGTTTCTAATACGCACCTCATTTCTCATCTCCTTGTGCTCGGGTTCGCCATTCCAGCTACTTTACCTGCAATCTCCCTAGTTGGAGAATCAGCACCTTTAACCTCCTGTTCCCTACAGGTTGCAATTTGTCCTGAAGATGAACGGGAAGAGGGGCAACCAATGAGAGACTTGATCTAGGTGTTGGGACAGGCACAGGTCACTCTATTTTCCCATCAGGAAGAAGAATTAACCACAGGCTCAGCCTGCCGCCCAGAAGCAGAATAGGGCCTGAGGCAATCCCGCGCTTTTGCGGCCAGCTCCCAAAAAAGACAGTTGAAAAATGGAGCTCAGGGACACTGCAATTCACAAACCCGCAGAGTTATAAATGATAACTCTCATCCACAGATATATTGAGGGAAGGCAACGAAGAGGAGTTGAAAGCAAGGCAGAATTGCAGGAAACAGATTTCAGGAGGTAGATTAGAATCGCCTTTAAAGCACATGAAAAGCGGCAAAACGTCGACAATGATGCCCTTGGCCAAAAAGGGCGTATGCGTTTTTTCCTGAATATATTCAGGAAAAATCGCATACGCCCTTTTTGGCCAACCAAGCAACCTGGAAAGGCAAATCAGCACTACAAAGAAGTCTCGCTTTCCATCGGTCAAAAGGGTCATGCTGCAAAAAGTGTCAAAACCAGAAATGCAGTACAGGTCATGGAGAAATGGCAGCCTTGCTATGCTGATGGGCGGGATGTAAATTACCAACAGCCACTCTGGAGAAGTGTACGGTGTGTCCTGAAACATCGAGAAAACACAGCTTAGGGAGCATAGGGCACGTCCACTCATGGGCGTATAAATTGGGAAAACTAAAAATCAGCAAGACACAGGCACCCCAAAGTTTAGGGCTGCTCTGTTGACAAGAACCTCCACTTCATGACACCTTAAATATCCCAGGAAAGAGAAAAATGGATAAAGAAGTTGTGGTCCTTATGTACAATGGAATATCACTCAGACATGAAATCAATGTCATAAGGCTAGTAGAAGCAAGATGAGTGGATTTAGGTACGATGATCCTAAGTGAAATAAGTCACACAGAAAAAGACACTTATCATAAGATATCACTTATAGAGGGAATGTAAAACCCGCTACACTTGAACTGAATTACAAAACAGAACAGAGTCACACGTTTAGAAAACACACTATGGCTGCTTAATGGGAAAGGTGAGGTGGGGTGATGCTTAAAACAAGGGTTTCAAATTCGCTCAGATACCGTTCCATACACCCAATATGTAATAGACAAGACCTACTCCTTGCTCAGTGAACTGGACTCAACACCCCCTATTCACCGCACAGGAATATATCTGACTAGTAAGAATCTTAAAACCTATGTATTGATATCTGTCTAAAAGTGAGTCAAGTGGGTGTAAAGCCGCATAAACACAGCCGTGATAAGCAGCTAAACCCCATTATAAAAATAAATTACTTTTAAAAACCCGTAAAACAAAGACAGTGAAAGAGAGAGAAATTCTTACACAATTCGTTCAGAGGCTGTGATGCAACCTGGATTGACCATATCTAGAACCCACAGCTGGATGAGACATAAGGGTGGACACTCTTGGGGCTGAAAGTTTGGGTGAGGTTGGGTGAGCAAACGCAGACCCTTTAAAGTAATACTGCGTGGTACCCATCCCATGGGTCCCAAATCTCCAGGTTCAAGGGCATCTTCCTACATCGAAAACATGCATGAGAAACCCAGAAGATGGTACACCGTGTGATTTTGAAAGGTTTCTAATACGCACCTCATTTCTCATCTCCTTGTGCTCGGATTCGCCTTTCCAGCTACTTTACTAGCAATCTCCCTACTTGGAGAATCAGCACCTTTAAGCTCCTGTTCCCTACAGGTTGCAATTTGTCCTGAGGATGAACAGGAAGAGGGGCAACCAATGAGAGACTAGATCTAGGTGTTGAGACAGGCACAGGTCACTCTATTTTCCCATCAGGAAGAAGAATTATCCACAGGCTCAGCCTGCCGCCAGGAACCAGAATAGGGCCTAAGGCAATCCCGTGCTTTTGCGGCCAGCTCCCAAAAAAGACAGTTGAAAAATGGATCTCAGGGGCACTGCAATTCACAAACCCGCAGAGATATAAATGATAACTCTCATCCACAGATATATTGAGGGAAGGCAACGAAGAGGATTTGAAAGCAAGGCAGAATTGCAGGAAACAGATTTCAGGAGGTAGATTCGAATCGCCTTTAAAGCACAAGAAAAGCGGCAAAACGTCGACAATGATGCCCTTGGCCAAAAAGGGCGTATGCGTTTTTTCCTGAATATATTCAGGAAAAAACGCATACGCCCTATTTGGCCAACCAAGCAACCTGGAAAGGCAAATCAGCACTACAAAGAAGTCTCGCTTCCCATCGGTCAAAAGGGCCATGCTGCAAAAAGTGTCAAAACCAGAAATGCAGGACAGACCATGGAGAAAAGGCAGCCTTGCTACGCTGATGGGCGGGATGTAAATTACCAACAGCCACTCTGGAGAAGTGTACGGTGTGTCCTGAAACATCGAGAAAACACAGCTTAGGGAGCATAGGGCACGTCCACTCATGGGCGTATAAATTGGGAAAACTAAAAATCAGCAAGACACAGGCACCCCAAAGTTTAGGGCTGCTCTGTTGACAAGAACCTCCACTTCATGACACCTTAAATATCCCAGGAAAGAGAAAAATGGATAAAGAAGTTGTGGTCCTTATGTACAATGGAATATCACTCAGACATGAAATCAATGTCATAAGGCTAGTAGAAGCAAGATGAGTGGATTTAGGTACGATGATCCTAAGTGAAATAAGTCACACAGAAAAAGACACTTATCATAAGATATCACTTATAGAGGGAATGTAAAACCCGCTACACTTGAACTGAATTACAAAACAGAACAGAGTCACACGTTTAGAAAACACACTATGGCTGCTTAACGGGAAAGGTGAGGTGGGGTGATGCATAAAACAAGGGTTTCAAATTCGCTCAGATACCGTTCCATACACCCAATATGTAATAGACAAGACCTACTCCTTGCTCAGTGAACTGGACTCAACACCCCCTATTCACCGCACAAGAATATATGTGACTAGTAAGAATCTTAAAACCTATGTATTGATATCTGTCTGGAAGTGAGTCAAGTGGGTGTAAAGCCGCATAAACACAGCCGTGAAAAGCAGCTAAACCCCATTATAAAAATAAATTACTTTTAAAAACCCGTAAAACAAAGACAGTGAAAGAGAGAGAAATTCTTACAAAATTCGTTCAGAGGCTGTGATGCAACCTGGATTGACCATATCTATACCCACAGCTGGATGAGACATAAGGGTGGACATTCTTGGGGCTGAAAGTTTGGGTGAGTTTGGGTGAGCAAACGCAGACCCTTTAAATTAATACTGCGTGGTACCCATCCCATGGGTCCCAAATCTCCAGGTTCAAGGGCATCTTCCTACATCGAAAACATGCATGAGAAACCCAGAAGATGGTACACCGTGTGATTTTGAAAGGTTTCTAATACGCACCTCATTTCTCATCTCCTTGTGCTCGGGTTCGCCATTCCAGCTACTTTACCTGCAATCTCCCTAGTTGGAGAATCAGCACCTTTAACCTCTTGTTCCCTACAGGTTGCAATTTGTCCTGAAGATGAACGGGAAGAGGGGCAACCAATGAGAGACTAGATCTAGGTGTTGGGACAGGCACAGGTCACTCTATTTTCCCATCAGGAAGAAGAATTAACCACAGGCTCAGCCTGCCGCCCAGAAGCAGAATAGGGCCTGAGGCAATCCCGCGCTTTTGCGGCCAGCTCCCAAAAAAGCGAGTTGAAAAATGGAGCTCAGGGACACTGCAATTCACAAATCCGCAGAGTTATAAATGATAACTCTCATCCACAGATATATTGAGGGAAGGCAACGAAGAGGATTTGAAAGCAAGGCAGAATTGCAGGAAACAGATTTCAGGAGGTAGATTAGAATCGCCTTTAAAGCACATGAAAAGCGGCAAAACGTCGACAATGATGCCCTTGGCCAAAAAGGGCGTATGCGTTTTTTCCTGAATATATTCAGGAAAAATCGCATACGCCCTTTTTGGCCAACCAAGCAACCTGGAAAGGCAAATCAGCGCTACAAAGAAGTCTCGCTTTCCATCGGTCAAAAGGGTCATGCTGCAAAAAGTGTCAAAACCAGAAATGCAGTACAGGCCATGGAGAAATGGCAGCCTTGCTATGCTGATGGGCGGGATGTAAATTGCCAACAGCCACTCTGGAGAAGTGTACGGTGTGTCCTAAAACATCGAAAAAACACAGCTTAGGGAGCATAGGGCACGTCCACTCATGGGCGTATAAATTGGGAAAACTAAAAATCAGCAAGACACAGGCACCCCAAAGTTTAGGGCTGCTCTGTTGACAAGAACCTCCACTTCATGACACCTTAAATATCCCAGGAAAGAGAAAAATGGATAAAGAAGTTGTGGTCCTTATGTACAATGGAATATCACTCAGACATGAAATCAGTGTCATAAGGCTAGTAGAAGCAAGATGAGTGGATTTAGGTACGACGATTCTAAGTGAAATAAGACACACAGAAAAAGACACTTATCATAAGCTATCACTTATAGAGGGAATGTAAAAACCGCTACACTTGAACTGAATTACAAAACAGAACAGAGTCACACGTTTAGAAAACACACTATGGCTGCTTAACCGGAAAGGTGAGGTGGGGTGATGCATAAAACAAGGGTTTCAAATTCGCTCAGATACCGTTCCATACACCCAATATGTAATAGACAATACCTACTCCTTGCTCAGTGAACTGGACTCAACACCCCCTATTCACCGCACAAGAATATATGTGACTAGTAAGAATCTTAAAACCTATGTATTGATATCTGTCTGGAAGTGAGTCAAGTGGGTGTAAAGACGCATAAACACAGCCGTGAAAAGCAGCTAAACCCCATTATAAAAATAAATTACTTTTAAAAACCCGTAAAACAAAGACAGTGAAAGAGAGAGAAATTCTTACAAAATTCGTTCAGAGGCTGTGATGCAACCTGGATTGACCATATCTATACCCACAGCTGGATGAGACATAAGGGTGGACATTCTTGGGGCTGAAAGTTTGGGTGAGGTTGGGTGAGCAAACGCAGACCCTTTAAATTAATACTGCGTGGTACCCATCCCATGGGTCCCAAATCTCCAGGTTCAAGGGCATCTTCCTACATCGAAAACATGCATGAGAAACCCAGAAGATGGTACACCGTGTGATTTTGAAAGGTTTCTAATACGCACCTCATTTCTCATCTCCTTGTGCTCGGGTTCGCTATTCCAGCTACTTTACCTGCAATCTCCCTAGTTGGAGAATCAGCACCTTTAACCTCCTGTTCCCTACAGGTTGCAATTTGTCCTGAAGATGAACGGGAAGAGGGGCAACCAATGAGAGACTAGATCTAGGTGTTGGGACAGGCACAGGTCACTCTATTTTCCCATCAGGAAGAAGAATTAACCACAGGCTCAGCCTGCCGCCTAGAAGCAGAATAGGGCCTGAGGCAATCCCGCGCTTTTGCGGCCAGCTCCCAAAAAAGCGAGTTGAAAAATGGAGCTCAGGGACACTGCAATTCACAAACCCGCAGAGTTATAAATGATAACTCTCATCCACAGATATATTGAGGGAACGTAACGAAGAGGATTTGAAAGCAAGGCAGAATTGCAGGAAACAGATTTCAGGAGGTAGATTAGAATCGCCTTTAAAGCACATGAAAAGCGGCAAAACGTCGACAATGATGCCCTTGGCCAAAAAGGGCGTATGCGTTTTTTCCTGAATATATTCAGGAAAAATCGCATACGCCCTTTTTGGCCAACCAAGCAACCTGGAAAGGCAAATCAGCGCTACAAAGAAGTCTCGCTTTCCATCGGTCAAAAGGGTCATGCTGCAAAAAGTGTCAAAACCAGAAATGCAGTACAGGCCATGGAGAAATTGCATCCTTGCTATGCTGATGGGCGGGATGTAAATTGCCAACAGCCACTCTGGAGAAGTGTACGGTGTGTCCTAAAACATCGAAAAAACACAGCTTAGGGAGCATAGGGCACGTCCACTCATGGGCGTATAAATTGGGAAAACTAAAAATCAGCAAGACACAGGCAACCCAAAGTTTAGGGCTGCTCTGTTGACAAGAACCTCCACTTCATGACACCTTAAATATCCCAGGAAAGAGAAAAATGGATAAAGAAGTTGTGGTCCTTATGTACAATGGAATATCACTCAGACATGAAATCAATGTCATAAGGCTAGTAGAAGCAAGATGAGTGGATTTAGGTACGATGATCCTAAGTGAAATAAGTCACACAGAAAAAGACACTTATCATAAGATATCACTTATAGAGGGAATGTAAAACCCGCTACACTTGAACTGAATTACAAAACAGAACAGAGTCACACGTTTAGAAAACACACTATGGCTGCTTAACGGGAAAGGTGAGGTGGGGTGATGCTTAAAACAAGGGTTTCAAATTCGCTCAGATACCGTTCCATACACCCAATATGTAATAGACAAGACCTACTCCTTGCTCAGTGAACTGGACTCAACACCCCCTATTCACCGCACAAGAATATATCTGACTAGTAAGAATCTTAAAACCTATGTATTGATATCTGTCTGGAACTGAGTCAAGTGGGTGTAAAGCCGCATAAACACAGCCGTGAAAAGCAGCTAAACCCCATTATAAAAATAAATTACTTTTAAAAACCCGTAAAACAAAGACAGTGAAAGAGAGAGAAATTCTTCCAAAATTCGGTCAGGGGCTGTGATGCAACCTGTACTGATCATATCTAGACAAACAGCTGGATGAGACATAAGGGTGGACACTCTTGGGGCTGAGAGGTTGGGTGAGGTTGGGTGAGCAAATGCAGAACCTTTAAAGTAATACTGTGTGGTACGCATCCCATGTGTCCAAAATCTCCAGGTTCAAGGGCATCTTCCTACATCGAAAACACACATGAGAAACCCAGAAGATGGTACACCGTGTGATTTTGAAAGGTTTCTAAAACGCACCTCATTTCTCATCTCCTTGTGCCCGGGTTCGCCATTTCAGGTACTATACTAGCAATCTCCCTACTTGGAGAATCAGCACCTTTAAGCTCCTGTTCCCTACAGGTTGCAATTTGTCCTGAGGATGAACAGGAAGAGGGGCAACCAATGAGAGACTAGATCTAGGTGTTGAGACAGGCACAGGTCACTCTATTTTCCCATCAGGAAGAAGAATTATCCACAGGCTCAGCCTGCCGCCAGGAACCAGAATAGGGCCTAAGGCAATCCCGTGCTTTTGCGGCCAGCTCCCAAAAAAGACAGTTGAAAAATGGATCTCAGGGGCACTGCAATTCACAAACCCGCAGAGTTATAAATGATAACTCTCATCCACAGATATATTGAGGGAAGGCAACGAAGAGGATTTGAAAGCAAGGCAGAATTGCAGGAAACAGATTTCAGGAGGTAGATTCGAATCGCCTTTAAAGCACAAGAAAAGCGGCAAAACGTCGACAATGATGCCCTTGGCCAAAAAGGGCGTATGCGTTTTTTCCTGAATATATTCAGGAAAAAACGCAAACGCCCTATTTGGCCAACCAAGCAACCTGGAAAGGCAAATCAGCACTACAAAGAAGTCTCGCTTCCCATCGGTCAAAAGGGCCATGCTGCAAAAAGTGTCAAAACCAGAAATGCAGGACAGACCATGGAGAAAAGGCAGCCTTGCTACGCTGATGGGCGGGATGTAAATTACCAACAGCCACTCTGGAGAAGTGTACGGTGTGTCCTGAAACATCGAGAAAACACAGCTTAGGGAGCATAGGGCACGTCCACTCATGGGCGTATAAATTGGGAAAACTAAAAATCAGCAAGACACAGGCACCCCAAAGTTTAGGGCTGCTCTGTTGACAAGAACTTCCACTTCATGACACCTTAAATATCCCAGGAAAGAGAAAAATGGATAAAGAAGTTGTGGTCCTTATGTACAATGGAATATCACTCAGACATGAAATCAGTGTCATAAGGCTAGTAGAAGCAAGATGAGTGGATTTAGGTACGACGATTCTAAGTGAAATAAGACACACAGAAAAAGACACTTATCATAAGCTATCACTTATAGAGGGAATGTAAAAACCGCTACACTTGAACTGAATTACAAAACAGAACAGAGTCACACGTTTAGAAAACACACTATGGCTGCTTAACGGTAAAGGTGAGGTGGGGTGATGCATAAAACAAGGGTTTCAAATTCGCTCAGATACCGTTCCATCCACCCAATATGTAATAGACAAGACCTACTCCTTGCTCAGTGAACTGGACTCAACACCCCCTATTCACCGCACAAGAATATATGTGACTAGTAAGAATCTTAAAACCTATGTATTGATATCTGTCTGGAAGTGAGTCAAGTGGGTGTAAAGCCGCATAAACACAGCCGTGAAAAGCAGCTAAACCCCATTATAAAAATAAATTACTTTTAAAAACCCGTAAAACAAAGACAGTGAAATAGAGAGAAATTCTTACAAAATTCGTTCAGAGGCTGTGATGCAACCTGGATTGACCATATCTATACCCACAGCTGGATGAGACATAAGGGTGGACATTCTTGGGGCTGAAAGTTTGGGTGAGGTTGGGTGAGCAAACGCAGACCCTTTAAATTAATACTGCGTGGTACCCATCCCATGGGTCCCAAATCTCCAGGTTCAAGGGCATCTTCCCACATCGAAAACATGCATGAGAAACCCAGAAGATGGTACACCGTGTGATTTTGAAAGGTTTCTAATACGCACCTCATTTCTCATCTCCTTGTGCTCGGGTTCGCCATTCCAGCTACTTTACCTGCAATCTCCCTAGTTGGAGAATCAGCACCTTTAACCTCCTGTTCCCTACAGGTTGCAATTTGTCCTGAAGATGAACGGGAAGAGGGGCAACCAATGAGAGACTTGATCTAGGTGTTGGGACAGGCACAGGTCACTCTATTTTCCCATCAGGAAGAAGAATTAACCACAGGCTCAGCCTGCCGCCCAGAAGCAGAATAGGGCCTGAGGCAATCCCGCGCTTTTGCGGCCAGCTCCCAAAAAAGACAGTTGAAAAATGGAGCTCAGGGACACTGCAATTCACAAACCCGCAGAGTTATAAATGATAACTCTCATCCACAGATATATTGAGGGAAGGCAACGAAGAGGAGTTGAAAGCAAGGCAGAATTGCAGGAAACAGATTTCAGGAGGTAGATTAGAATCGCCTTTAAAGCACATGAAAAGCGGCAAAACGTCGACAATGATGCCCTTGGCCAAAAAGGGCGTATGCGTTTTTTCCTGAATATATTCAGGAAAAATCGCATACGCCCTTTTTGGCCAACCAAGCAACCTGGAAAGGCAAATCAGCACTACAAAGAAGTCTCGCTTTCCATCGGTCAAAAGGGTCATGCTGCAAAAAGTGTCAAAACCAGAAATGCAGTACAGGTCATGGAGAAATGGCAGCCTTGCTATGCTGATGGGCGGGATGTAAATTACCAACAGCCACTCTGGAGAAGTGTACGGTGTGTCCTGAAACATCGAGAAAACACAGCTTAGGGAGCATAGGGCACGTCCACTCATGGGCGTATAAATTGGGAAAACTAAAAATCAGCAAGACACAGGCACCCCAAAGTTTAGGGCTGCTCTGTTGACAAGAACCTCCACTTCATGACACCTTAAATATCCCAGGAAAGAGAAAAATGGATAAAGAAGTTGTGGTCCTTATGTACAATGGAATATCACTCAGACATGAAATCAATGTCATAAGGCTAGTAGAAGCAAGATGAGTGGATTTAGGTACGATGATCCTAAGTGAAATAAGTCACACAGAAAAAGACACTTATCATAAGATATCACTTATAGAGGGAATGTAAAACCCGCTACACTTGAACTGAATTACAAAACAGAACAGAGTCACACGTTTAGAAAACACACTATGGCTGCTTAATGGGAAAGGTGAGGTGGGGTGATGCTTAAAACAAGGGTTTCAAATTCGCTCAGATACCGTTCCATACACCCAATATGTAATAGACAAGACCTACTCCTTGCTCAGTGAACTGGACTCAACACCCCCTATTCACCGCACAGGAATATATCTGACTAGTAAGAATCTTAAAACCTATGTATTGATATCTGTCTAAAAGTGAGTCAAGTGGGTGTAAAGCCGCATAAACACAGCCGTGATAAGCAGCTAAACCCCATTATAAAAATAAATTACTTTTAAAAACCCGTAAAACAAAGACAGTGAAAGAGAGAGAAATTCTTACACAATTCGTTCAGAGGCTGTGATGCAACCTGGATTGACCATATCTAGAACCCACAGCTGGATGAGACATAAGGGTGGACACTCTTGGGGCTGAAAGTTTGGGTGAGGTTGGGTGAGCAAACGCAGACCCTTTAAAGTAATACTGCGTGGTACCCATCCCATGGGTCCCAAATCTCCAGGTTCAAGGGCATCTTCCTACATCGAAAACATGCATGAGAAACCCAGAAGATGGTACACCGTGTGATTTTGAAAGGTTTCTAATACGCACCTCATTTCTCATCTCCTTGTGCTCGGATTCGCCTTTCCAGCTACTTTACTAGCAATCTCCCTACTTGGAGAATCAGCACCTTTAAGCTCCTGTTCCCTACAGGTTGCAATTTGTCCTGAGGATGAACAGGAAGAGGGGCAACCAATGAGAGACTAGATCTAGGTGTTGAGACAGGCACAGGTCACTCTATTTTCCCATCAGGAAGAAGAATTATCCACAGGCTCAGCCTGCCGCCAGGAACCAGAATAGGGCCTAAGGCAATCCCGTGCTTTTGCGGCCAGCTCCCAAAAAAGACAGTTGAAAAATGGATCTCAGGGGCACTGCAATTCACAAACCCGCAGAGATATAAATGATAACTCTCATCCACAGATATATTGAGGGAAGGCAACGAAGAGGATTTGAAAGCAAGGCAGAATTGCAGGAAACAGATTTCAGGAGGTAGATTCGAATCGCCTTTAAAGCACAAGAAAAGCGGCAAAACGTCGACAATGATGCCCTTGGCCAAAAAGGGCGTATGCGTTTTTTCCTGAATATATTCAGGAAAAAACGCATACGCCCTATTTGGCCAACCAAGCAACCTGGAAAGGCAAATCAGCACTACAAAGAAGTCTCGCTTCCCATCGGTCAAAAGGGCCATGCTGCAAAAAGTGTCAAAACCAGAAATGCAGGACAGACCATGGAGAAAAGGCAGCCTTGCTACGCTGATGGGCGGGATGTAAATTACCAACAGCCACTCTGGAGAAGTGTACGGTGTGTCCTGAAACATCGAGAAAACACAGCTTAGGGAGCATAGGGCACGTCCACTCATGGGCGTATAAATTGGGAAAACTAAAAATCAGCAAGACACAGGCACCCCAAAGTTTAGGGCTGCTCTGTTGACAAGAACTTCCACTTCATGACACCTTAAATATCCCAGGAAAGAGAAAAATGGATAAAGAAGTTGTGGTCCTTATGTACAATGGAATATCACTCAGACATGAAATCAGTGTCATAAGGCTAGTAGAAGCAAGATGAGTGGATTTAGGTACGACGATTCTAAGTGAAATAAGACACACAGAAAAAGACACTTATCATAAGCTATCACTTATAGAGGGAATGTAAAAACCGCTACACTTGAACTGAATTACAAAACAGAACAGAGTCACACGTTTAGAAAACACACTATGGCTGCTTAACGGGAAAGGTGAGGTGGGGTGATGCATAAAACAAGGGTTTCAAATTCGCTCAGATACCGTTCCATACACCCAATATGTAATAGACAAGACCTACTCCTTGCTCAGTGAACTGGACTCAACACCCCCTATTCACCGCACAAGAATATATGTGACTAGTAAGAATCTTAAAACCTATGTATTGATATCTGTCTGGAAGTGAGTCAAGTGGGTGTAAAGCCGCATAAACACAGCCGTGAAAAGCAGCTAAACCCCATTATAAAAATAAATTACTTTTAAAAACCCGTAAAACAAAGACAGTGAAAGAGAGAGAAATTCTTACAAAATTCGTTCAGAGGCTGTGATGCAACCTGGATTGACCATATCTATACCCACAGCTCGATGAGACATAAGGGTGGACATTCTTGGGGCTGAAAGTTTGGGTGAGGTTGGGTGAGCAAACGCAGACCCTTTAAATTAATACTGCGTGGTACCCATCCCATGGGTCCCAAATCTCCAGGTTCAAGGGCATCTTCCCACATCGAAAACATGCATGAGAAACCCAGAAGATGGTACACCGTGTGATTTTGAAAGGTTTCTAATACGCACCTCATTTCTCATCTCCTTGTGCTCGGGTTCGCCATTCCAGCTACTTTACCTGCAATCTCCCTAGTTGGAGAATCAGCACCTTTAACCTCCTGTTCCCTACAGGTTGCAATTTGTCCTGAAGATGAACGGGAAGAGGGGCAACCAATGAGAGACTAGATCTAGGTGTTGGGACAGGCACAGGTCACTCTATTTTCCCATCAGGAAGAAGAATTAACCACAGGCTCAGCCTGCCGCCCAGAAGCAGAATAGGGCCTGAGGCAATCCCGCGCTTTTGCGGCCAGCTCCCAAAAAAGACAGTTGAAAAATGGAGCTCAGGGACACTGCAATTCACAAACCCGCAGAGTTATAAATGATAACTCTCATCCACAGATATATTGAGGGAAGGCAACGAAGAGGATTTGAAAGCAAGGCAGAATTGCAGGAAACAGATTTCAGGAGGTAGATTAGAATCGCCTTTAAAGCACATGAAAAGCGGCAAAACGTCGACAATGATGCCCTTGTCCAAAAAGGGCGTATGCGTTTTTTCCTGAATATATTCAGGAAAAATCGCATACGCCCTTTTTGGCCAACCAAGCAACCTGGAAAGGCAAATCAGCGCTACAAAGAAGTCTCGCTTTCCATCGGTCAAAAGGGTCATGCTGCAAAAAGTGTCAAAACCAGAAATGCAGTACAGGTCATGGAGAAATGGCAGCCTTGCTATGCTGATGGGCGGGATGTAAATTGCCAACAGCCACTCTGGAGAAGTGTACGGTGTGTCCTAAAACATCGAAAAAACACAGCTTAGGGAGCATAGGGCACGTCCACTCATGGGCGTATAAATTGGGAAAACTAAAAATCAGCAAGACACAGGCACCCCAAAGTTTAGGGCTGCTCTGTTGACAAGAACCTCCACTTCATGACACCTTAAATATCCCAGGAAAGAGAAAAATGGATAAAGAAGTTGTGGTCCTTATGTACAATGGAATATCACTCAGACATGAAATCAATGTCATAAGGCTAGTAGAAGCAAGATGAGTGGATTTAGGTACGATGATCCTAAGTGAAATAAGTCACACAGAAAAAGACACTTATCATAAGATATCACTTATAGAGGGAATGTAAAACCCGCTACACTTGAACTGAATTACAAAACAGAACAGAGTCACACGTTTAGAAAACACACTATGGCTGCTTAATGGGAAAGGTGAGGTGGGGTGATGCTTAAAACAAGGGTTTCAAATTCGCTCAGATACCGTTCCATACACCCAATATGTAATAGACAAGACCTACTCCTTGCTCAGTGAACTGGACTCAACACCCCCTATTCACCGCACAGGAATATATCTGACTAGTAAGAATCTTAAAACCTATGTATTGATATCTGTCTAAAAGTGAGTCAAGTGGGTGTAAAGCCGCATAAACACAGCCGTGAAAAGCAGATAACCCCATTATAAAAATAAATTACTTTTAAAAACCCGTAAAACAAAGACAGTGAAAGAGAGAGAAATTCTTACACAATTCGTTCAGAGGCTGTGATGCAACCTGGATTGACCATATCTAGAACCCACAGCTGGATGAGACATAAGGGTGGACACTCTTGGGGCTGAAAGTTTGGGTGAGGTTGGGTGAGCAAACGCAGACCCTTTAAAGTAATACTGCGTGGTACCCATCCCATGGGTCCCAAATCTCCAGGTTCAAGGGCATCTTCCTACATCGAAAACATGCATGAGAAACCCAGAAGATGGTACACCGTGTGATTTTGAAAGGTTTCTAATACGCACCTCATTTCTCATCTCCTTGTGCTCGGATTCGCCTTTCCAGCTACTTTACTAGCAATCTCCCTACTTGGAGAATCAGCACCTTTAAGCTCCTGTTCCCTACAGGTTGCAATTTGTCCTGAGGATGAACAGGAAGAGGGGCAACCAATGAGAGACTAGATCTAGGTGTTGAGACAGGCACAGGTCACTCTATTTTCCCATCAGGAAGAAGAATTATCCACAGGCTCAGCCTGCCGCCAGGAACCAGAATAGGGCCTAAGGCAATCCCGTGCTTTTGCGGCCAGCTCCCAAAAAAGACAGTTGAAAAACGGATCTCAGGGGCACTGCAATTCACAAACCCGCAGAGATATAAATGATAACTCTCATCCACAGATATATTGAGGGAAGGCAACGAAGAGGATTTGAAAGCAAGGCAGAATTGCAGGAAACAGATTTCAGGAGGTAGATTCGAATCGCCTTTAAAGCACAAGAAAAGCGGCAAAACGTCGACAATGATGCCCTTGGCGAAAAAGGGCGTATGCGTTTTTTCCTGAATATATTCAGGAAAAAACGCATACGCCCTATTTGGCCAACCAAGCAACCTGGAAAGGCAAATCAGCGCTACAAAGAAGTCTCGCTTCCCATCGGTCAAAAGGGCCATGCTGCAAAAAGTGTCAAAACCAGAAATGCAGGACAGGCCATGGAGAAATGGCAGCCTTGCTACGCTGATGGGCGGGATGTAAATTGCCAACAGCCACTCTGGAGAAGTGTACGGTGTGTCCTGAAACATCGAGAAAACACAGCTTAGGGAGCATAGGGCCCGTCCACTCATGGGCGTATAAATTGGGAAAACTAAAAATCAGCAAGACACAGGCACCCCAAAGTTTAGGGCTGCTCTGTTGACAAGAACCTCCACTTCATGACACCTTAAATATCCCAGGAAAGAGAAAAATGAATAAAGAAATTGTGGTCCTTATGTACAATGGAATATCATTCAGACATGAAAGCAATGTCATAAGGCTAGTAGAAGCAAGATGAGTGGATTTAGGTACGACAATTCTAAGTGAAATAAGTCACACAGAAAAAGACACTTATCATAAGCTATCACTTATAGAGAGGATGTAAAAACCGCTACACTTGAACTGAATTACAAAACAGAACAGAGTCACACGTTTAGAAAACACACTATGGCTGCTTAACGGGAAAGGTGAGGTGGGGTGATGCTTAAAACAAGGGTTTCAAATTCGCTCAGATACCGTTCCATACACCCAATATGTAATAGACAAGACCTACTCCTTGCTCAGTGAACTGGACTCAACACCCCCTATTCACCGCACAAGAATATATCTGACTAGTAAGAATCTTAAAACCTATGTATTGATATCTGTCTGGAAGTGAGTCAAGTGGGTGTAAAGCCGCATAAACACAGCTGTGAAAAGCAGCTAAACCCCATTATAAAAATAAATTACTTTTAAAAACCCGTAAAACAAAGACAGTGAAAGAGAGAGAAATTCTTACAAAATTCGTTCAGAGGCTGTGATGCAACCTGGATTGACCATATCTAGACCCACAGCTGGATGAGACATAAGGGTGGACACTCTTGGGGCTGAAAGGTTGGGTGAGGTTGGGTGAGCAAATGCAGACCCTTTAAAGAAATACTGCGTGGTACCCATCCCATGGGTCCCAAATCTCCAGGTTCAAGGGCATATTCCTACATTGAAAACATGCATGAGAAACCCAGAAGATGGTACACCGTGTGATTTTGAAAGGTTTCTATTACGCACCTCATTTCTCATATCCTTGTGCTCGGGTTCGCCATTCCAGCTACTTTACTAGCAATCTCCCTACTTGGAGAATCAGCACGTTTAACCTCCTGTTCCCTACAGGTTGCAATTTGTCCTGAGGATGAACGGGAAGAGGGGCAACCAATGAGAGACTCGATCTAGGTGTTGGGACAGGCACAGGTCACTCTATTTTCCCATCAGGAAGAAGAATTATCCACAGGCTCAGCCTGCCGCCAGGAACCAGAATAGGGCCTGAGGCAATCCCGTGCTTTTGCGGCCAGCTCCCAAAAAAGACAGTTGAAAAATGGATCTCAGGGGCACTGCAATTCACAAACCCGCAGAGTTATAAATGATAACTCTCATCCACAGATATATTGAGGGAAGGCAACGAAGAGGATTTGAAAGCAAGGCAGAATTGCAGGAAACAGATTTCAGGAGGTAGATTCGAATCGCCTTTAAAGCACAAGAAAAGCGGCAAAACGTCGACAATGATGCCCTTTGCCAAATAGGTCGTATGCGTTTTTTCCTGAATATATTCAGGAAAAAACGCATACTCCCTATTTGGCCAACCAAGCAACCTGGAAAGGCAAATCAGCGCTACAAAGAAGTCTCGCTTCCCATCGGTCAAAAGGGCCACGCTGCAAAAAGTGTCAAAACCAGAAATGCAGGACAGGCCATGGAGAAATGGCAGCCTTGCTACGCTGATGGGCGGGATGTAAATTGCCAACAGCCACTCTGGAGACGTGTACGGTGTGTCCTGAAACATCGAGAAAACACAGCTTAGGGAGCATAGGGCACGTCCACTCATGGGCGTATAAATTGGGAAAACTAAAAATCAGCAAGACACAGGCACCCCAAAGTTTAGGGCTGCTCTGTTGACAAGAACCTCCACTTCATGACACCTTAAATATCCCAGGAAAGAGAAAAATGGATAAAGAAGTTGTGGTCCTTATGTACAATGGAATATCACTCAGACATGAAATCAATGTCATAAGGCTAGTAGAAGCAAGATGAGTGGATTTAGGTACGACGATTCTAAGTTAAATAAGTCACACAGAAAAAGACACTTATCATAAGCTATCACTTATAGAGGGGATGTAAAAACCGCTACACTTGAACTGAATTACAAAACAGAACAGAGTCACACGTTTGGAAAACACACTATGGCTGCTTAACGGGAAAGGTGAGGTGGGGTGATGCATAAAACAAGGGTTTCAAATTCGCTCAGATAAAGTTCCATACACCCAATATGTAATAGACAAGACCTACTCCTTGCTCAGTGAACTGGACTCAACACCCCCTATTCACCGCACAAGAATATATGTGACTAGAAAGAATCTTAAAACCTATGTATTGATATCTGTCTGGAAGTGATTCAAGTGGGTGTAAAGCCGCATAAACACAGCCGTGAAAAGCAGCTAAACCTCATTATAAAAATAAATTACTTTTAAAAACCCGTAAAACAAAGACAGTGAAAGAGAGAGAAATTCTTACAAAATTCGTTCAGAGGCTGTGATGCAACCTGGATTGACCATATCTAGACCCACAGCTGGATGAGACATAAGGGTGGACACTCTTGGGGCTGAAAGTTTGGGTGAGGTTGGGTGAGCAAACGCAGACCCTTTAAAGTAATACTGCCTGGTACCCATCCCATGGGTCCCAAATCTCCAGGTTCAAGGGCATCTTCCTACATCGAAAACATACATGAGAAACCCAGAAGATGGTACACCGTGTGATTTTGAAAGGTTTCTAATACGCACCTCATTTCTCATCTCCTTGTGCTCGGGTTCGCCATTCCAGCTACTTTACTAGCAATCTCCCTACTTGGAGAATCAGCACGTTTAACCTCCTGTTCCCTACAGGTTGCAATTTGTCCTGAGGATGAACGGGAAGAGGGGCAACCAATGAGAGACTAGATCTAGGTGTTGGGACAGGCACAGGTCACTCTATTTTCCCATCAGGAAGAAGAATTAACCACAGGCTCAGCCTGCCGCCCAGAAGCAGAATAGGGCCTGCGGCAATCCCGCGCTTTTGCGGCCAGCTCCCAAAAAAGCGAGTTGAATAATCGAGCTCAGGGACTCTGCAATTCACAAACCCGCAGAGTTATAAATGATAACTCTCATCCACAGATATATTGAGGGAAGGCAACGAAGAGGATTTGAAAGCAAGGCAGAATTGCAGGAAACAGATTTCAGGAGGTAGATTCGAATCGCCTTTAAAGCACATGAAAAGCGGCAAAACGTCGACAATGATGCCCTTGGCCAAAAAGGGCGTATGCGTTTTTTCCTGAATATATTCAGGAAAAAACGCATACGCCCTGTTTGGCCAACCAAGCAACCTGGAAAGGCTAATCAGCGCTACAAAGAAGTCTGGCTTCCCATCAGTCAATAGGGTCATGATGCAAAAAGTGTCAAAACCAGAAATGCAGGACAGGCCATGGAGAAATGGCAGCCTTGCTACGCTGATGGGCGGGATGTAAATTGCCAACAGCCACTCTGGAGAAGTGTACGGTGTGTCCTGAAACATCGAAAAAACACAGCTTAGGGAGCATAGGGCACGTTCACTCATGGGCGTATAAATTGGGAAAACTAAAAATCAGCAAGACACAGGCACCCCAAAGTTTAGGGCTGCTCTGTTGACAAGAACCTCCACTTCATGACACCTTAAATATCCCAGGAAAGAGAAAAATGGATAAAGAAGTTGCGGTCCTTATGTACAATGGAATATCACTCAGACATGAAATCAATGTCATAAGGCTAGTAGAAGCAAGATGAGTGGATTTAGGTACGACGATTCTAAGTGAAATAAGTCACACAGAAAAAGACACTTATCATAAGCTATCACTTATAGAGGGAATGTAAAAACCTCTACACTTGAACTGAATTACAAAACAGAACAGAGTCACACGTTTAGAAAACACACTATGGCTGCTTAACGGGAAAGGTGAGGTGGGGTGATGCATAAAACAAGGGTTTCAAATTCGCTCAGATACCGTTCCATACACCCAATATGTAATAGACAAGACCTACTCCTTGCTCAGTGAACTGGACTCAACACCCCCTATTTACCGCACAAGAATATATGTGACTACTAAGAATCTTAAAACCTATGTATTGATATCTGTCTGGAAGTGAGTCAAGTGGGTGTAAAGCCGCATAAACACAGCCGTGAAAACCAGCTAAACGCCATTATAAAAATAAATTACTTTTAAAAACCCGTAAAACAAAGACTGTGAAAGAGAGAGAAATTCTTACGAAATTCGTTCAGTGGCTGTGATGCAACCTGGATTGACCATATCTAGATCCACAGCTGGATGAGACATAAAAGTGGACACTCTTGGGGCTGAAAGATTGGGTGAGGTTGGGTGAGCAAACGCAGACCCTTTAAAGTAATACTGCCTGGTACCCATCCCATGGGTCCCAAATCTCCAGGTTCAAGGGCATCTTCCTACATCGAAAACATGCATGAGAAACCCAGAAGATGGTACACCGTGTGATTTTGAAAGGTTTCTAATACGCACCTCATTTCCCATTTCCTTGTGCTCGGGTTCGCCTTTCCAGCTACTTTACTAGCAATCTCCCTACTTGGAGAATCAGCACCTTTAACCTCCTGTTCCCTACAGGTTGCAATTTGTCCTGAGGATGAACGGGAAGAGGGGCAACCAATGAGAAACAAGATCTAGGTGTTGGGACAGGCACAGTTCACTCTATTTTCCCATCAGGAAGAAGAATCATCCACAGGCTCAGCCTGCCGCCAGGAACCAGAATAGGGCCTAAGGCAATCCCGTGCTTTTGCGGCCAGCTCCCAAAAAAGACAGTTGAAAAATGGAGCTCATGGGCACTGCCATTCACAAACCTGCTGAGTTATAAATGATAACTCTCATCCACAGATATATTGAGGGAAGGCAATGAAGAGGATTTGAAAGCAAGGCAGAATTGCAGGAAACAGATTTCAGGAGGTAGATTTGAATCGCCTTTAAAGCACATGAAAAGCGGCAAAACGTCGACAATGATGCCCTTTGCCAAAAAGGGCGTATGCGTTTTTTCCTGAATATATTCAGGAAAAAACGCATACGCCCTGTTTGGCCAACCAAGCAACCTGGAAAGGCTAATCAGCGCTACAAAGAAGTCTCGCTTCCCATCAGTCAAAAGGGCCATGTTGCAAAAAGTGTCAAAACCAGAAATGCAGGACAGGCCATGGAGAAATGGCAGCCTTGCTACACTGATGGGCGGGATGTAAATTGCCAACAGCCACTCTGGAGAAGTGTACGGTGTGTCCTGAAACATCGAAAAAACACAGCTTAGGGAGCATAGTGCATTTCCACTCATGGGCGTATATATTGGGAAAACTAAAAATCAGCAAGACACAGGCAACCCAAAGTTTAGGGCTGCTCTGTTGACAAGAACCTCCACTTCATGACACCTAAAATATCCCAGGAAAGAGAAAAATGGATAAAGTAGTTGTGGTCCTTATGTACAATGGAATATCACTCAGACATGAAATCAATGTCATAAGGCTAGTAGAAGCAAGATGAGTGGATTTAGGTACGATGATTCTAAGTGAAATAAGTCACACAGAAAAAGACACTTATCATAAGCTATCACTTATAGAGGGAATGTAAAAACCGCTACACTTGAACTGAATTACAAACAGAACAGAGTCACACGTTTAGAAAACACACTATGGCTGCTTAACGGGAAAGGTGAGGTGGGGTGATGCATAAAACAAGGGTTTCAAATTCGCTCAGATACCGTTCCATACACCCAATATGTAATAGACAAGACCTACTCCTTGCTCAGTGAACTGGACTCAACACCCCCTATTCACCGCACAAGAATATATGTGACTAGTAAGAATCTTAAAACCTATGTATTGATATCTGTCTGGAAGTGAGTCAAGTGGGTGTAAAGCCGCATAAACACAGCCGTGAAAAGCAGCTAAACCCCATTATAAAAATAAATTACTTTTAAAAACCCGTAAAACAAAGACAGTGAAAGAGAGAGAAATTCTTACAAAATTCGTTCAGAGGCTGTGATGCAACCTGGATTGACCATATCTAGACCCACAGCTGGATGAGACATAAGGGTGGACACTCTTGGGGCTGAAAGTTTGGGTGAGGTTGGGTGAGCAAACGCACCCTTTAAAGTAATACTGCCTGGTACCCATCCCATGGGTCCCAAATCTCCAGGTTCAAGGGCATCTTCCTACATCGAAAACATGCATGAGAAACCCAGAAGATGGTACACCGTGTGATTTTGAAAGGTTTCTAATACGCACCTCATTTCTCATCTCCTTGTGCTCGGGTTCGCCTTTCCAGCTACTTTACTAGCAATCTCCCTACTTGGAGAATCAGCACCTTTAAGCTCCTGTTCCCTACAGGTTGCAATTTGTCCTGAGGCTGAACGGGAAGAGGGGCAACCAATGAGAGACTAGATCTAGGTGTTGGGACAGGCACAGGTCACTCTTTTTTCCCATCAGGAAGAAGAATTAACCACAGGCTCAGCCTGCCGCCCAGAAGCAGAATAGGGCCTGAGGCAATCCCGCGCATTTGCGGCCAGCTCCCAAAAAAGCGAGTTGAATAATCGAGCTCAGGGACACTGCAATTCACAAACCCGCAGAGTTATAAATGATAACTCTCATCCACAGATATATTGAGGGAAGGCAACGAAGAGGATTTGAAAGCAAGGCAGAATTGCAGGAAACAGATTTCAGGATGTAGATTTGAATCGCATTTAAAGCACATGAAAAGCGGCAAAACGTCGACAATGATGCCCTTGGCCAAACAGGGCGTATGCGTTTTTTCCTGAATATATTCAGGAAAAAACGAATACGCCCTGTTTGGCCAACCAAGCAACCTGGAAAGGCTAATCAGCGCTACAAAGAAGTCTCGCTTCCCATCGGTCAAAAGGGCCATGCTGCAAAAAGTGTCAAAACCAGAAATGCAGGACAGGCCATGGAGAAATGGCAGCCTTGCTACGCTGATGGGCGGGATGTAAATTGCCAACAGCCACTCTGGAGAAGTGTACGGTGTGTCCTGAAACATCGAAAAAACACAGCTTAGGGAGCATAGGGCACGTCCACTCATGGGCGTATAAATTGGGAAAACTAAAAATCAGCAAGACACAGGCACCCCAAAGTTTAGGGCTGCTCTGTTGACAAGAACCTCCACTTCATGGCACCTTAAATATCCCAGGAAAGAGAAAAATGGATAAAGAAGTTGTGGTCCTTATGTACAATGGAATATCACTCAGACATGAAATCAATGTCATAAGGCTAGTAGAAGCAAGATGAGTGGATTTAGGTACGACGATTCTAAGTGAAATAAGTCATACAGAAAAAGACACTTATCATAAGCTATCACTTATAGAGGGAATGTAAAAACCGCTACACTTGAACTGAATTACAAAACAGAACAGAGTCACACGTTTAGAAAACACACTATGGCTGCTTAACGGGAAAGGTGAGGTGGGGTGATGCATAAAACAAGGGTTTCAAATTCGCTCAGATACCGTTCCATACACCCAATATGTAATAGACAAGACCTACTCCTTGCTCAGTGAACTGGACTCAACACCCCCTATTCACCGCACAAGAATATATGTGACTAGTAAGAATCTTAAAACCTATGTATTGATATCTGTCTGGAAGTGAGTCAAGTGGGTGTAAAGCCGCATAAACACAGCCTTGAAAAGCAGCTAAACCCCATTATAAAAATAAATTACTTTTAAAAACCCGTAAAACAAAGACAGTGAAAGAGAGAGAAATTCTTACAAAATTCGTTCAGAGGCTGTGATGCAACCTGGATTGACCATATCTAGACACACAGCTGGATGAGAAATAAGGGTGGACACTCTTGGGGCTGAGAGGTTGTGTGAGGTTGGGTGAGCAAACGCAGAACCTTTAAAGTAATACTGCCTGGTACCCATCCCATGGGTCCCAAATCCCCAGGTTCAAGGGCATCTTCCTACATCGAAAACATGCATGAGAAACCCAGAAGATGGTACACCGTGTGATTTTGAAAGGTTTCTAAAACGCACCTCATTTCTCATCTCCTTGTGCTCGGGTTCGCCATTCCAGGTACTTTACTAGCAATCTCCCTACTTGGAGAATCAGCACCTTTAACCTCCTGTTCCCTACAGGTTGCAATTTGTCCTGAGGATGAACGGGAAGAGGGGCAACCAATGAGAGACTAGGTCTAGGTGTTGGGACAGGCACAGGTCACTCTATTTTCCCATCAGGAAGAAGAATTAACCACAGGCTCAGCCTGCTGCCCAGAAGCAGAATAGGGCCTGCGGCAATCCCGCGCCCTTGCGGCCAGCTCCCAAAAAAGCGAGTTGAAAAATGGAGCCCAGGTACACTGCCATTCACAAACCCGCAGAGTTATAAATGATAACTCTCGTCCACAAATATATTGAGGGAAGGCAACGAAGAGGATTTGAAAGCAAGGCAGAATTGCAGGAAACAGGTTTCAGGAGGTAGTTTCGATTCGCCTTTAAAGCACATGAAAATTCGCAAATCGTCGACAATGATGCCCTTGGCCAAAAAGGGCGTATGCGTTTTTTCCTGAATATATTCAGGAAAAAACGCATACGCCCTTTTTGGCCAACCAAGCAACCTGGAAAGGGAAATCAGCGCTACAAAGAAGTCTCGCTTCCCATCGGTCAAAAGGGCCATGCTGCAAAAAGTGTCAAAACCAGAAATGCAGGACAGGCCATAGAGAAATGGCAGCCTTGCTACGCTGATGGGCGGGATGTAAATTGCCAACAGCCACTCTGGAGAAGTGTACGGTGTGTCCTGAAACATCTAAAACACACAGCTTAGGGCGCATAGGGCACGTCCACTCATGGGCGTATAAATTGGGAAAACTAAAAATCAGCAAGACACAGGCACCCCAAAGTTTAGGGCTGCTCTGTTGACAAAAACCTCCACTTCATGACACCTTAAATATCCCAGGAAAGAGAAAAATGGATAAAGAAGTTGTGGTCCTTATGTACAATGGAATATCACTCAAACATGAAATCAATGTCATAAGGCTAGAAGAAGTAAGATGAGTGGATTTAGGTACGACGATTCTACGTGAAATAAGTCAAACAGAAAAAGACACTTATCATAAGCTATCACTTATAGAGGGAATGTAAAAACCGCTACACTTGAACTGAATTACAAAACAGAACAGAGTCACACGTTTAGAAAACACACTATGGCTGCTTAACGGGAAAGGTGAGGTGGGGTGATGCATAAAACAAGGGTTTCAAATTCGCTCAGATACCGTTCCATACACCCAATATGTAATAGAAAAGACCGACTCCTTGCTCAGTGAACTGGACTCAACACCCCCTATTCACCGCACAAGAATATATGTGACTAGTAAGAATCTTAAAACCTATGTATTGATATCTGTCTGGAAGTGAGTCAAGTGGGTGTAAAGCCGCATAAACACAGCCGTGAAAACCAGCTAAACCCCATTATAAAAATAAATTACTTTTAAAAACCCGTAAAACAAAGACAGTGAAAGAGAGAGAAATTCTTCCAAAATTCGGTCAGGGGCTGTGATGCAACCTGTACTGATCATATCTAGACAAACAGCTGGATGAGACATAAGGGTGGACACTCTTGGGGCTGAGAGGTTGGGTGAGGTTGGGTGAGCAAATGCAGAACCTTTAAAGTAATACTGTGTGGTACGCATCCCATGTGTCCAAAATCTCCAGGTTCAAGGGCATCTTCCTACATCGAAAACACACATGAGAAACCCAGAAGATGGTACACCGTGTGATTTTGAAAGGTTTCTAAAACGCACCTCATTTCTCATCTCCTTGTGCCCGGGTTCGCCATTTCAGGTACTATACTAGCAATCTCCCTACTTGGAGAATCAGCACCTTTAACCTCCTGTTCCCTACAGGTTGCAATTTGTCCTGAGGATTAACGGGAAGAGGGGCAACCAATGAGAGACTAGATCTAGGTGTTGGGACAGGCACAGGTCACTCTATTTTCCCATCAGGAAGAAGAATTATCCACAGGCTCAGCCTGCCGCCCAGAAGCAGAATAGGGCCTGAGGCAATCCCGCGCTCTTGCGGCCAGCTCCCAAAAAAGCGAGTTAAAAAATGGAGCCCAGGGACACTGCCATTCACAAACCCGCAGAGTTATAAATGATAACTCTCGTCCACAAATATATTGAGGGAAGGCAATGAAGAGGATTTGAAAGCAAGGCAGAATTGCAGGAAACATGTTTCAGGAGGTAGATTCGAATAGCCTTTAAAGCATATGTAAAGTGGCAAAAGTTCGACAATGATGCCCTTGGCCAAAAAGGGCGTATGCGTTTTTTCCTGAATATATTCAGGAAAAAACGCATACGCCCTTTTTGGCCAACCAAGCAACCTGGAAAGGCAAATCAGCGCTACAAAGAAGTCTCGCTTCCCATCGGTCAAAAGGGCCATGCTGCAAAAAGTGTCAAAACCAGAAATGCAGGACAGGCCATGGAGAAATGTCAGCCTTGCTACGCTGATGGGCGGGATGTAAATTGCCAACAGCCACTCTGGAGAAGTGTACGGTGTGTCCTGAAACATCGAGAAAACACAGCTTAGGGAGCATAGGGCACGTCCACTCATGGGCGTATAAATTGGGAAAATTAAAAATCAGCAAGACACAGGCACCCCAAAGTTTAGGGCTGCTCTGTTGACAAGAACCTCCACTTCATGACACCTTAAATATCCCAGGAAAGAGAAAAATGGATAAAGAAGTTGTGGTCCTTATGTACAATGGAATATCACTCAGACATGAAATCAATGTCATAAGGCTAGTAGAAGCAAGATGAGTGGATTTAGGTACGACGATTCTAAGTGAAATAAGTCACACAGAAAAAGACACTTATCATAAGCTATCACTTATAGAGGAAATGTAAAAACCGCTACACTTGAACTGAATTACAAAACAGAACAGAGTCACACGTTTAGAAAACACACTATGGCTGCTTAACGGGACAGGTGAGGTGGGGTGATGCATAAAACAAGGGTTTCAAATTCGTTCAGATACCGTTCCATACACCCAATATGTAATAGACAAGACCTACTCCTTGCTCAGTGAACTGGACTCAACACCCCCTATTCACCACACAAGAATATATCTGACTAGTAAGAATCTTAAAACCTATGTATTGATATCTCTCTGGAAGTGAGTCAAGTGGGTGTAAAGCCGCATAAACACAGCGGTGAAAAACAGCTAAACCCCATTATTAAAATAAATTACTTTTAAAAACCCGTAAAACAAAGACTGTGAAAGAGAGAGAAATTCTTCCAAAATTCGGTCTGGGGCTGGGATGCAACCTGGATTGACCATATCTAGACATACAGCTGGATGAGACATAAGTGTGGACACTCTTGGGGCTGAGAGGTTGGGTGAGGTTGGGTGAGCAAACGCAGAACCTTTAAAGAAATACTGCGTGGTACGCATCCCATGGGTCCCAAATCTCCAGGTTCAAGGGCATCTTCCTACATCGAAAACATACATGAGAAACCCAGAAGATGGTACACCGTGTTATTTTGAAAGGTTTCTAAAACGCACCTCATTTCTCATCTCCTTGTGCTCGGGTTCGCCATTCCAGGTACTTTACTAGCAATCTCCCTACTTGGAGAATCAGCACCTTTAACCTCCTGTTCCCTACAGGTTGCAATTTGTCCTGAGGATGAACGGGAAGAGGGGCAACCAATGAGAGACTAGATCTAGGTGTTGGGACAGGCAAAGGTCACTCTATTTTCCCATCAGGAAAAAGAATTAACCACAGGCTCAGCCTGCCGCCCAGAAACAGAATAGGGCCTGAGGCAATCCCGTGCTCTTACGGCCAGCTCCCAAAAAAGCGAGTTGAAAAATGGAGCCCAGGGACACTGCCATTCACAAACCCGCAGAGTTATAAATGATAACTCTCGTCCACAAATATATTGAGGGAAGGCAACGAAGAGGATTTGAAAGCAAGGCAGAATTTCAGGAAACAGTTTTCAGGAGGTAGATTCGAATCGCCTTTAAAGCACATGAAAAGTCGCAAAACGTCGACAATGATGCCCTTGGCCAAAAAGGGCGTATGCGTTTTTTCCTGAATATATTCAGGAAAAAACGCATACGCCCTTTTTGGCCAACCAAGCAACCTGGAAAGGCAAATCAGCGCTACAAAGTAGGCTCGCTTCCCATCGGTCAAAAGGGCCATGCTGCAAAAAGTGTCAAAACCAGAAATGCAGGACAGGCCATGGAGAAATGGCAGCCTTGCTACGCTGATGGGCGGGATGTAAATTGCCAACAGCCACTCTGGAGAAGTGTACGGTGTGTCCTGAAACATCGAGAAAACACAGCTTAGGGAGCATAGGGCACGTCTACTCATGGGCGTATAAATTGGGAAAACTAAAAATCAGGAAGACACAGGCACCCCAAAGTTTAGGGCTGCTCTGTTGACAAGAACCTCCACTTCATGACACCTTAAATATCCCAGGAAAGAGAAAAATGGATAAAGAAGTTGTGGTCCTTATGTACAATGGAATATCACTCAGACATGAAATCAATGTCATAAGGCTAGAAGAAGCAAGATGAGTGGACTTAGGTACGATGATTCTAAGTGAAATAAGTCACACAGAAAAAGACACTTATCATAAGCTATCACTTATAGAGGGAATGTAAAAACCGCTACACTTGAACTGAATTACAAAACAGAACAGAGTCACACGTTTAGAAAACACACTATGGCTGCTTAACGGGAAAGGTGAGGTGGGGTGATGCATAAAACAAGGGTTTCAAATTCGCTCAGATAAAGTTCCATACACCCAATATGTAATAGACAAGACCTACTCCTTGCTCAGTGAACTGGACTCAACACCCCCTATTCACCGCACAAGAATATATGTGACTAGTAAGAATCTTAAAACCTATGTATTGATATCTGTCTGGAAGAGAGTCAAGTGGGTGTAAAGCCGCATAAACACAGCCGTGAAAAGCAGCTAAACCCCATTATAAAAATAAATTACTTTTAAAAACCCGTAAAACAAAGACAGTGAAAGAGAGAGAAATTCTTACAAAATTCGTTCAGGGGCTGTGATGCAACCTGGATTGACCATATCTAGACGCACAGCTGGATGAGACATAAGGCTGGACACACTTGGGGCTGAGAGGTTGGGTGAGGTTGGGTGAGCAAACACAGACCCTTTAAAGTAATACTGCCTGGTACACATCCCATGGGTCCCAAATCTCCAGGTTCAAGGGCATATTCCTACATCGAAAACATGCATGAGAAACCCAGAAGGTGGTACACCGTGTGATTTTGAAAGGTTTCTAAAACGCACCTCATTTCTCATTTCCTTGTGTTCGGGTTCGCCATTCCAGCTACTTTACTAGAAATCTCCCTACTTGGAGAATCAGCACCTTTAACCTCCTGTTCCGTACAGGTTGCAATTTGTCCTGAGGATGAAAGGGAAGAGGGGCAACCAATGAGAGACTAGATCTAGGTGTTGGGACAGGCACAGGTCACTCTATTTTCCCATCAGGAAGAAGAATTAACCACAGGCTCAGCCTGCCCCCCGGAACCTGAATAGGGCCTGAGGCAATCCCGTGGTTTTGCGGCCAGCTCCCAAAAAAGACAGTTGAAAAATGGAGCTCAGGGGCACTGCCATTCACAAACCCGCAGAGTTATAAATGATAACTCTCTTCCACAAATATATTGAGGGAAGGCAACGAAGAGGATTTGAAAGCAAGGCAGAATTGCAGGAAACATGTTTCAGGAGGTAGATTCGAATCGCCTTTAAAGCATATGTAAAGTGGCAAAACTTCGACAATGATGCCCTTGGCCAAAAAGGGCGTATGCGTTTTTTCCTGAATATATTCAGGAAAAAACGCATACGCCCTTTTTGGCCAACCAAGCAACCTGGAAAGGCAAATCAGCGCTACAAAGAAGTCTCGCTTCCCATTGGTCAAAAGGGCCATGCTGCAAACAGTGTCAAAACCAGAAATGCAGGACAGGCCATGGAGAAATGGCAGCCTTGCTACGCTGATGGGCGGGATGTAAATTGCCAACAGCCACTCTGGAGAAGTGTACGGTGTGTCCTGAAACATCGAAAAAACACAGCTTAGGGAGCATAGGGCACGTCCACTCATGGGCGTATAAATTGGGAAAATTAAAAATCAGCAAGACACAGGCACCCCAAAGTTTAGGGCTGCTCTGTTGACAAGAACCTCCACTTCATGACACCTTAAATATCCCAGGAAAGAGAAAAATGGATAAAGAAGTTGTGGTCCTTATGTACAATGGAATATCACTCAGACATGAAATCAATGTCATAAGGCTAGTAGAAGCAAGATGAGTGGATTTAGGTACGACGATTCTAAGTGAAATAAGTCACACAGAAAAAGACACTTATCATAAGCTATCACTTATAGAGGAAATGTAAAAACAGCTACACTTGAACTGAATTACAAAACAGAACAGAGTCACACGTTTAGAAAACACACTATGGCTGCTTAACGGGAAAGGTGAGGTGGGGTGATGCATAAAACAAGGTTTTCAAATTCGTTCAGATACCGTTCCATACACCCAATATGTAATAGACAAGACCTACTCCTTGCTCAGTGAACTGGACTCAACATCCCCTATTCACCACACAAGAATATATCTGACTAGTAATAATCTTAAAACCTATGTATTGATATCTCTCTGGAAGTGAGTCAAGTGGGTGTAAAGCCGCATAAACACAGCGGTGAAAAACAGCTACACCCCATTATAAAAATAAAATACTTTTAAAAACCCGTAAAACAAAGACTGTGAAAGAGAGAGAAATTCTTCCAAAATTCGGTCTGGGGCTGGGATGCAACCTGGATTGACCATATCTAGACATACAGCTGGATGAGACATAAGGGTGGACACTCTTGGGGCTGAGAGGTTGGGTGAGGTTGGGTGAGCAAACGCAGAGCCTTTAAAGTAATACTGCGTGGTACGCATCCCATGGGTCCCAAATCTCCAGGTTCAAGGGCATCTTCCTACATCGAAAACATACATGAGAAACCCAGAAGATGGTACACCGTGTGATTTTGAAAGGTTTCTAAAACGCACCTCATTTCTCATCTCCTTGTGCTCGGGTTCGCCATTCCAGGTACTTTACTAGCAATCTCCCTACTTGGAGAATCAGCACCTTTAACCTCCTGTTCCCTACAGGTTGCAATTTGTCCTGAGGATGAACGGGAAGAGGGGCAACCAATGAGAGACTAGATCTAGGTGTTGGGACAGGCACAGGTCACTCTATTTTCCCATCAGGAAGAAGAATTAACCACAGGCTCAGCCTGCCGCCCAGAAGCAGAATAGGGCCTGAGGCAATCCCGCGCTCTTACGGCCAGCTCCCAAAAAAGCGAGTTGAAAAATGGAGCCCAGGGACACTGCCATTCACAAACCCGCAGAGTTATAAATGATAACTCTCGTCCACAAATATATTGAGGGAAGGCAACGAAGAGGATTTGAAAGCAAGGCAGAATTGCAGGAAACAGGTTTCAGGAGGTAGATTCGAATCGCCTTTAAAGCAAATGAAAAGTCGCAAAACGTCGACAATGATGCCCTTGACCAAAAAGGGCGTATGCGTTTTTTCCTGAATATATTCAGGAAAAAACGCATACGCCCTTTTTGGCCAACCAAGCAACCTGGAAAGGCAAATCAGCGCTACAAAGTAGTCTCGCTTCCCATCGGTCAAAAGGGCCATGCTGCAAAAAGTGTCAAAACCAGAAATGCAGGACAGGCCATGGAGAAATGGCAGCCTTGCTACGCTGATGGGCGGGATGTAAATTGCCAACAGCCACTCTGGAGAAGTGTACGGTGTGTCCTGAAACATCGAGAAAACACAGCTTAGGGAGCATAGGGCACGCCTACTCATGGGCGTATAAATTGGGAAAACTAAAAATCAGCAAGACACAGGCACCCCAAAGTTTAGGGCTGCTCTGTTGACAAGAACCTCCACTTCATGACACCATAAATATCCCAGGAAAGAGAAAAATGGATAAAGAAGTTGTGGTCCTTATGTACAATGGAATATCCTCAGACATGAAATCAATGTCATAAGGCTAGAAGAAGCAAGATGAGTGGACTTAGGTACGATGATTCTAAGTGAAATAAGTCACACAGAAAAAGACACTTATCATAAGCTATCACTTATAGAGGGAATGTAAAAACCGGTACACTTGAACTGAATTACAAAACAGAACAGAGTCACACGTTTAGAAAACACACTATGGTTGCTTAACGGGAAAGGTGAGGTGGGGTGATGCATAAAACAAGGGTTTCAAATTGGCTCAGATACAGTTCCATACACCCAATATGTAATAGAAAAGACCGACTCCTTGCTCAGTGAACTGGACTCAACACCCCCTATTCACCGCAAAAGAATATATGTGACTAGTAAGAATCTTAAAACCTATGTATTGATATCTGTCCGGAAGAGAGTCAAGTGGGTGTAAAGCCGCATAAACACAGCCGTGAAAAGCAGCTAAACCCCATTATAAAAATAAATTACTTTTAAAACCCGTAAAACAAAGACAGTGAAAGAGAGAGAAATTCTTACAAAATTCGTTCAGGGGCTGTGATGCAACCTGGATTGACCATATCTAGACCCACAGCTGGATGAGACATAAGGCTGGACACACTTGGGGCTGAGAGGTTGGGTGAGGTTGGGTGAGCAAACACAGACCCTTTAAGGTAATACTGCCTGGTACACATCCCATGGGTCCCAAATCTCCAGGTTCAAGGGCATATTCCTACATCGAAAACATGCATTAGAAACCCAGAAGGTGGTACACCGTGTGATTTTGAAAGGTTTCTAAAACGCACCTCATTTCTCATTTCCTTGTGTTCGGGTTCGCCATTCCAGCTACTTTACTAGAAATCTCCCTACTTGGAGAATCAGCACCTTTAACCTCCTTTTCCGTACAGGTTGCAATTTGTCCTGAGGATGAAAGGGAAGAGGGGCAACCAATGAGAGACTAGATCTAGGTGTTGGGACAGGCACAGGTCACTCTATTTTCCCATCAGGAAGAAGAATTAACCACAGTCTCAGCCTGCCCCCCGGAACCTGAATAGGGCCTGAGGCAATCCCGTGCTTTTGCGGCCAGCTCCCAAAAAAGACAGTTGAAAAATGGAGCTCAGGGGCACTGCCATTCACAAACCCGCAGAGTTATAAATGATAACTCTCTTCCACAAATATATTGAGGGAAGGCAACGAAGAGGATTTGAAAGCAAGGCAGAATTGCAGGAAACATGTTTCAGGAGGTAGATTCGAATAGCCTTTAAAGCATATGTAAAGTGGCAAAAGTTCGACAATGATGCCCTTGGCCAAAAAGGGCGTATGCGTTTTTTCCTGAATATATTCAGGAAAAAACGCATACGCCCTTTTTGGCCAACCAAGCAACCTGGAAAGGCAAATCAGCGCTACAAAGAAGTCTCGCTTCCCATCGGTCAAAAGGGCCATGCTGCAAAAAGTGTCAAAACCAGAAATGCAGGACAGGCCATGGAGAAATGTCAGCCTTGCTACGCTGATGGGCGGGATGTAAATTGCCAACAGCCACTCTGGAAAAGTGTACGGTGTGTCCTGAAACATCGAAAAAACACAGCTTAGGGAGCATAGGGCACGTCCACTCATGGGCGTATAAATTGGGAAAATTAAAAATCAGCAAGACACAGGCACCCCAAAGTTTAGGGCTGCTCTGTTGACAAGAACCTCCACTTCATGACACCTTAAATATCCCAGGAAAGAGAAAAATGGATAAAGAAGTTGTGGTCCTTATGTACAATGGAATATCACTCAGACATGAAATCAATGTCATAAGGCTAGTAGAAGCAAGATGAGTGGATTTAGGTACGACGATTCTAAGTGAAATAAGTCACACAGAAAAAGACACTTATCATAAGCTATCACTTATAGAGGAAATGTAAAAACCGCTACACTTGAACTGAATTACAAAACAGAACAGAGTCACACGTTTAGAAAACACACTATGACTGCTTAAAGGGACAGGTGAGGTGGGGTGATGCATAAAACAAGGGTTTCAAATTTGTTCAGATACCGTTCCATACACCCAATATGTAATAGACAAGACCTACTCCTTGCTCAGTGAACTGGACTCAACACCCCCTATTCACCACACAAGAATATATCTGACTAGTAAGAATCTTAAAACCTATGTATTGATATCTCTCTGGAAGTGAGTCAAGTGGGTGTAAAGCCGCATAAACACAGCGGTGAAAAACAGCTAAACCCCATTATAAAAATAAATTACTTTTAAAAACCCGTAAAACAAAGACTGTGAAAGAGAGAGAAATTCTTCCAAAATTCGGTCTGGGGTTGGGATGCAACCTGGATTGACCATATCTAGACATACAGCTGGATGAGACATAAGGGTGGACACTCTTGGGGCTGAGAGGTTGGGTGAGGTTGGGTGAGCAAACGCAGAACCTTTAAAGAAATACTGCGTGGTACGCATCCCATGGGTCCCAAATCTCCAGGTTCAAGGGCATCTTCCTACATCGAAAACATACATGAGAAACCCAGAAGATGGTACACCGTGTTATTTTGAAAGGTTTCTAAAACGCACCTCATTTCTCATCTCCTTGTGCTCGGGTTCGCCATTCCAGGTACTTTACTAGCAATCTCCCTACTTGGAGAATCAGCACCTTTAACCTCCTGTTCCCTACAGGTTGCAATTTGTCCTGAGGATGAACGGGAAGAGGGGCAACCAATGAGAGACTAGATCTAGGTGTTGGGACAGGCACAGGTCACTCTATTTTCCCATCAGGAAAAAGAATTAACCACAGGCTCAGCCTGCCACCCAGAAACAGAATAGGGCCTGAGGCAATCCCGTGCTCTTAAGGCCAGCTCCCAAAAAAGCGAGTTGAAAAATGGAGCCCAGGGACACTGCCATTCACAAACCCGCAGAGTTATAAATGATAACTCTCGTCCACAAATATATTGAGGGAAGGCAACGAAGAGGATTTGAAAGCAAGGCAGAATTGCAGGAAACAGGTTTCAGGAGGTAGATTCGAATCGCCTTTAAAGCACATGAAAAGTCGCAAAACGTCGACAATGATGCCCTTGGCCAAAAAGGGCGTATGCGTTTTTTCCTGAATATATTCAGGAAAAAACGCATACGCCCTGTTTGGCCAACCAAGCAACCTGGAAAGGCTAATCAGCGCTACAAAGAAGTCTCGCTTCCCATCGGTCAAAAGGGCCATGCTGCAAACAGTGTCAAAACCAGAAATGCAGGACAGGCCATGGAGAAATGTCAGCCTTGCTACGCTGATGGGCGGGATGTAAATTGCCAACAGCCACTCTGGAGAAGTGTACGGTGTGTCCTGAAACATCGAAAAAACACAGCTTAGGGAGCATAGGGCACGTCCACTCATGGGCGTATAAATTGGGAAAATTAAAAATCAGCAAGACACAGGCACCCCAAAGTTTAGGGCTGCTCTGTTGACAAGAACCTCCACTTCATGACACCTTAAATATCCCAGGAAAGAGAAAAATGGATAAAGAAGTTGTGGTCCTTATGTACAATGGAATATCACTCAGACATGAAATCAATGTCATAAGGCTAGTAGAAGCAAGATGAGTGGATTTAGGTACGACGATTCTAAGTGAAATAAGTCACACAGAAAAAGACACTTATCATAAGCTATCACTTATAGAGGAAATGTAAAAACAGCTACACTTGAACTGAATTACAAAACAGAACAGAGTCACACGTTTAGAAAACACACTATGGCTGCTTAACGGGAAAGGTGAGGTGGGGTGATGCATAAAACAAGGTTTTCAAATTCGTTCAGATACCGTTCCATACACCCAATATGTAATAGACAAGACCTACTCCTTGCTCAGTGAACTGGACTCAACATCCCCTATTCACCACACAAGAATATATCTGACTAGTAATAATCTTAAAACCTATGTATTGATATCTCTCTGGAAGTGAGTCAAGTGGGTGTAAAGCCGCATAAACACAGCGGTGAAAAACAGCTACACCCCATTATAAAAATAAAATACTTTTAAAAACCCGTAAAACAAAGACTGTGAAAGAGAGAGAAATTCTTCCAAAATTCGGTCTGGGGCTGGGATGCAACCTGGATTGACCATATCTAGACATACAGCTGGATGAGACATAAGGGTGGACACTCTTGGGGCTGAGAGGTTGGGTGAGGTTGGGTGAGCAAACGCAGAGCCTTTAAAGTAATACTGCGTGGTACGCATCCCATGGGTCCCAAATCTCCAGGTTCAAGGGCATCTTCCTACATCGAAAACATACATGAGAAACCCAGAAGATGGTACACCGTGTGATTTTGAAAGGTTTCTAAAACGCACCTCATTTCTCATCTCCTTGTGCTCGGGTTCGCCATTCCAGGTACTTTACTAGCAATCTCCCTACTTGGAGAATCAGCACCTTTAACCTCCTGTTCCCTACAGGTTGCAATTTGTCCTGAGGATGAACGGGAAGAGGGGCAACCAATGAGAGACTAGATCTAGGTGTTGGGACAGGCACAGGTCACTCTATTTTCCCATCAGGAAGAAGAATTAACCACAGGCTCAGCCTGCCGCCCAGAAGCAGAATAGGGCCTGAGGCAATCCCGCACTCTTACGGCCAGCTCCCAAAAAAGCGAGTTGAAAAATGGAGCCCAGGGACACTGCCATTCACAAACCCGCAGAGTTATAAATGATAACTCTCGTCCACAAATATATTGAGGGAAGGCAACGAAGAGGATTTGAAAGCAAGGCAGAATTGCAGGAAACAGGTTTCAGGAGGTAGATTCGAATCGCCTTTAAAGCAAATGAAAAGTCGCAAAACGTCGACAATGATGCCCTTGACCAAAAAGGGCGTATGCGTTTTTTCCTGAATATATTCAGGAAAAAACGCATACGCCCTTTTTGGCCAACCAAGCAACCTGGAAAGGCAAATCAGCGCTACAAAGTAGTCTCGCTTCCCATCGGTCAAAAGGGCCATGCTGCAAAAAGTGTCAAAACCAGAAATGCAGGACAGGCCATGGAGAAATGGCAGCCTTGCTACGCTGATGGGCGGGATGTAAATTGCCAACAGCCACTCTGGAGAAGTGTACGGTGTGTCCTGAAACATCGAGAAAACACAGCTTAGGGAGCATAGGGCACGCCTACTCATGGGCGTATAAATTGGGAAAACTAAAAATCAGCAAGACACAGGCACCCCAAAGTTTAGGGCTGCTCTGTTGACAAGAACCTCCACTTCATGACACCATAAATATCCCAGGAAAGAGAAAAATGGATAAAGAAGTTGTGGTCCTTATGTACAATGGAATATCCTCAGACATGAAATCAATGTCATAAGGCTAGAAGAAGCAAGATGAGTGGACTTAGGTACGATGATTCTAAGTGAAATAAGTCACACAGAAAAAGACACTTATCATAAGCTATCACTTATAGAGGGAATGTAAAAACCGGTACACTTGAACTGAATTACAAAACAGAACAGAGTCACACGTTTAGAAAACACACTATGGTTGCTTAACGGGAAAGGTGAGGTGGGGTGATGCATAAAACAAGGGTTTCAAATTGGCTCAGATACAGTTCCATACACCCAATATGTAATAGAAAAGACCGACTCCTTGCTCAGTGAACTGGACTCAACACCCCCTATTCACCGCAAAAGAATATATGTGACTAGTAAGAATCTTAAAACCTATGTATTGATATCTGTCCGGAAGAGAGTCAAGTGGGTGTAAAGCCGCATAAACACAGCCGTGAAAAGCAGCTAAACCCCATTATAAAAATAAATTACTTTTAAAACCCGTAAAACAAAGACAGTGAAAGAGAGAGAAATTCTTACAAAATTCGTTCAGGGGCTGTGATGCAACCTGGATTGACCATATCTAGACCCACAGCTGGATGAGACATAAGGCTGGACACACTTGGGGCTGAGAGGTTGGGTGAGGTTGGGTGAGCAAACACAGACCCTTTAAGGTAATACTGCCTGGTACACATCCCATGGGTCCCAAATCTCCAGGTTCAAGGGCATATTCCTACATCGAAAACATGCATGAGAAACCCAGAAGGTGGTACACCGTGTGATTTTGAAAGGTTTCTAAAACGCACCTCATTTCTCATTTCCTTGTGTTCGGGTTCGCCATTCCAGCTACTTTACTAGAAATCTCCCTACTTGGAGAATCAGCACCTTTAACCTCCTTTTCCGTACAGGTTGCAATTTGTCCTGAGGATGAAAGGGAAGAGGGGCAACCAATGAGAGACTAGATCTAGGTGTTGGGACAGGCACAGGTCACTCTATTTTCCCATCAGGAAGAAGAATTAACCACAGTCTCAGCCTGCCCCCCGGAACCTGAATAGGGCCTGAGGCAATCCCGTGCTTTTGCGGCCAGCTCCCAAAAAAGACAGTTGAAAAATGGAGCTCAGGGGCACTGCCATTCACAAACCCGCAGAGTTATAAATGATAACTCTCTTCCACAAATATATTGAGGGAAGGCAACGAAGAGGATTTGAAAGCAAGGCAGAATTGCAGGAAACATGTTTCAGGAGGTAGATTCGAATAGCCTTTAAAGCATATGTAAAGTGGCAAAAGTTCGACAATGATGCCCTTGGCCAAAAAGGGCGTATGCGTTTTTTCCTGAATATATTCAGGAAAAAACGCATACGCCCTTTTTGGCCAACCAAGCAACCTGGAAAGGCAAATCAGCGCTACAAAGAAGTCTCGCTTCCCATCGGTCAAAAGGGCCATGCTGCAAAAAGTGTCAAAACCAGAAATGCAGGACAGGCCATGGAGAAATGTCAGCCTTGCTACGCTGATGGGCGGGATGTAAATTGCCAACAGCCACTCTGGAAAAGTGTACGGTGTGTCCTGAAACATCGAAAAAACACAGCTTAGGGAGCATAGGGCACGTCCACTCATGGGCGTATAAATTGGGAAAATTAAAAATCAGCAAGACACAGGCACCCCAAAGTTTAGGGCTGCTCTGTTGACAAGAACCTCCACTTCATGACACCTTAAATATCCCAGGAAAGAGAAAAATGGATAAAGAAGTTGTGGTCCTTATGTACAATGGAATATCACTCAGACATGAAATCAATGTCATAAGGCTAGTAGAAGCAAGATGAGTGGATTTAGGTACGACGATTCTAAGTGAAATAAGTCACACAGAAAAAGACACTTATCATAAGCTATCACTTATAGAGGAAATGTAAAAACCGCTACACTTGAACTGAATTACAAAACAGAACAAGTCACACGTTTAGAAAACACACTATGACTGCTTAAAGGGACAGGTGAGGTGGGGTGATGCATAAAACAAGGGTTTCAAATTTGTTCAGATACCGTTCCATACACCCAATATGTAATAGACAAGACCTACTCCTTGCTCAGTGAACTGGACTCAACACCCCCTATTCACCACACAAGAATATATCTGACTAGTAAGAATCTTAAAACCTATGTATTGATATCTCTCTGGAAGTGAGTCAAGTGGGTGTAAAGCCGCATAAACACAGCGGTGAAAAACAGCTAAACCCCATTATAAAAATAAATTACTTTTAAAAACCCGTAAAACAAAGACTGTGAAAGAGAGAGAAATTCTTCCAAAATTCGGTCTGGGGTTGGGATGCAACCTGGATTGACCATATCTAGACATACAGCTGGATGAGACATAAGGGTGGACACTCTTGGGGCTGAGAGGTTGGGTGAGGTTGGGTGAGCAAACGCAGAACCTTTAAAGAAATACTGCGTGGTACGCATCCCATGGGTCCCAAATCTCCAGGTTCAAGGGCATCTTCCTACATCGAAAACATACATGAGAAACCCAGAAGATGGTACACCGTGTTATTTTGAAAGGTTTCTAAAACGCACCTCATTTCTCATCTCCTTGTGCTCGGGTTCGCCATTCCAGGTACTTTACTAGCAATCTCCCTACTTGGAGAATCAGCACCTTTAACCTCCTGTTCCCTACAGGTTGCAATTTGTCCTGAGGATGAACGGGAAGAGGGGCAACCAATGAGAGACTAGATCTAGGTGTTGGGACAGGCACAGGTCACTCTATTTTCCCATCAGGAAAAAGAATTAACCACAGGCTCAGCCTGCCGCCCAGAAACAGAATAGGGCCTGAGGCAATCCCGTGCTCTTAAGGCCAGCTCCCAAAAAAGCGAGTTGAAAAATGGAGCCCAGGGACACTGCCATTCACAAACCCGCAGAGTTATAAATGATAACTCTCGTCCACAAATATATTGAGGGAAGGCAACGAAGAGGATTTGAAAGCAAGGCAGAATTGCAGGAAACAGGTTTCAGGAGGTAGATTCGAATCGCCTTTAAAGCACATGAAAAGTCGCAAAACGTCGACAATGATGCCCTTGGCCAAAAAGGGCGTATGCGTTTTTTCCTGAATATATTCAGGAAAAAACGCATACGCCCTGTTTGGCCAACCAAGCAACCTGGAAAGGCTAATCAGCGCTACAAAGAAGTCTCGCTTCCCATCGGTCAAAAGGGCCATGCTGCAAAAAGTGTCAAAACCAGAAATGCAGGACAGGCCATGGAGAAATGGCAGCCTTGCTACGCTGATGGGCGGGATGTAAATTGCCAACAGCCACTCTGGAGAAGTGTACGGTGTGTCCTGAAACATCGAGAAAACACAGCTTAGGGAGCATAGGGCACGTCTACTCATGGGCGTATAAATTGGGAAAACTAAAAATCAGCAAGACACAGGCACCCCAAAGTTTAGGGCTGCTCTGTTGACAAGAACCTCCACTTCATGACACCTTAAATATCCCAGGAAAGAGAAAAATGGATAAAGAAGTTGTGGTCCTTATGTACAATGGAATATCACTCAGACATGAAATCAATGTCATAAGGCTAGAAGAAGCAAGATGAGTGGACCTAGGTACGATGATTCTAAGTGAAATAAGTCACACAGAAAAAGACACTTATCATAAGCTATCACTTATAGAGGGAATGTAAAAACCGCTACACTTGAACTGAATTACAAAACAGAACAGAGTCACACGTTTAGAAAACACACTATGGCTGCTTAACGGGAAAGGTGAGGTGGGGTGATGCATAAAACAATGGTTTCAAATTGGCTCAGATACCGTTCCATACACCCAATATGTAATAGAAAAGACCGACTCCTTGCTCAGTGAACTGGACTCAACACCCCCTATTCACCGCACAAGAATATATGTGACTAGTAAGAATCTTAAAACCTATGTATTGATATCTGTCTGGAAGAGAGTCAAGTGGGTGTAAAGCCGCATAAACACAGCCGTGAAAAGCAGCTAAACCCCATTATAAAAATAAATTACTTTTAAAAACCCGTAAAACAAAGACAGTGAAAGAGAGAGAAATTCTTACAAAATTCGTTCAGGGGCTGTGATGCAACCTGGATTGACCATATCTAGACGCACAGCTGGATGAGACATAAGGCTGGACACACTTGGGGCTGAGAGGTTGGGTGAGGTTGGGTGAGCAAACACAGACCCTTTAAAGTAATACTGCCTGGTACACATCCCATGGGTCCCAAATCTCCAGGTTCAAGGGCATATTCCTACATCGAAAACATGCATGGGAAACCCAGAAGGTGGTACACCGTGTGATTTTGAAAGGTTTCTAAAACGCACCTCATTTATCAATTCCTTGTGTTCGGGTTCGCCATTCCAGCTACTTTACTAGAAATCTCCCTACTTGGAGAATCAGCACGTTTAACCTCCTGTTCCGTACAGGTTGCAATTTGTCCTGAGGATGAAAGGGAAGAGGGGCAACCAATGAGAGACTAGATCTAGGTGTTGGGACAGGCACAGGTCACTCTATTTTCCCATCAGGAAGAAGAATTAACCACAGGCTCAGCCTGCCCCCCGGAACCTGAATAGGGCCTGAGGCAATCCCGTGCTTTTGCGGCCAGCTCCCAAAAAAGACAGTTGAAAAATGGAGCTCAGGGGCACTGCCATTCACAAACCCGCAGAGTTATAAATGATAACTCTCTTCCACATATATATTGAGGGAAGGCAACGAAGAGGATTTGAAAGCAAGGCAGAATTGCAGGAAACATGTTTCAGGAGGTAGATTCGAATCGCCTTTAAAGCATATGTAAAGTGGCAAAACTTCGACAATGATGCCCTTGGCCAAAAAGGGCGTATGCGTTTTTTCCTGAATATATTCAGGAAAAAACGCATACGCCCTTTTTGGCCAACCAAGCAACCTGGAAAGGCAAATCAGCGCTACAAAGAAGTCTCGCTTCCCATTGGTCAAAAGGGCCATGCTGCAAACAGTGTCAAAACCAGAAATGCAGGACAGGCCATGGAGAAATGGCAGCCTTGCTACGCTGATGGGCGGGATGTAAATTGCCAACAGCCACTCTGGAGAAGTGTACGGTGTGTCCTGAAACATCGAAAAAACACAGCTTAGGGAGCATAGGGCACGTCCACTCATGGGCGTATAAATTGGGAAAATTAAAAATCAGCAAGACACAGGCACCCCAAAGTTTAGGGCTGCTCTGTTGACAAGAACCTCCACTTCATGACACCTTAAATATCCCAGGAAAGAGAAAAATGGATAAAGAAGTTGTGGTCCTTATGTACAATGGAATATCACTCAGACATGAAATCAATGTCATAAGGCTAGTAGAAGCAAGATGAGTGGATTTAGGTACGACGATTCTAAGTGAAATAAGTCACACAGAAAAAGACACTTATCATAAGCTATCACTTATAGAGGAAATGTAAAAACAGCTACACTTGAACTGAATTACAAAACAGAACAGAGTCACACGTTTAGAAAACACACTATGGCTGCTTAACGGGAAAGGTGAGGTGGGGTGATGCATAAAACAAGGTTTTCAAATTCGTTCAGATACCGTTCCATACACCCAATATGTAATAGACAAGACCTACTCCTTGCTCAGTGAACTGGACTCAACACCCCCTATTCACCACACAAGAATATATCTGACTAGTAATAATCTTAAAACCTATGTATTGATATCTCTCTGGAAGTGAGTCAAGTGGGTGTTAAGCCGCATAAACACAGCGGTGAAAAACAGCTACACCCCATTATAAAAATAAATTACTTTTAAAAACCCGTAAAACAAAGACTGTGAAAGAGAGAGAAATTCTTCCAAAATTCGGTCTGGGGCTGGGATGCAACCTGGATTGACCATATCTAGACATACAGCTGGATGAGACATAAGGGTGGACACTCTTGGGGCTGAGAGGTTGGGTGAGGTTGGGTGAGCAAACGCAGAACCTTTAAAGTAATACTGCGTGGTACGCATCCCATGGGTCCCAAATCTCCAGGTTCAAGGGCATCTTCCTACATCGAAAACATACATGAGAAACCCAGAAGATGGTACACCGTGTGATTTTGAAAGGTTTCTAATACGCACCTCATTTCTCATCTCCTTGTGCTCGGGTTCGCCATTCCAGGTACTTTACGAGCAATCTCCCTACTTGGAGAATCAGCACGTTTAACCTCCTGTTCCCTACAGGTTGCAATTTGTCCTGAGGATGAACGGGAAGAGGGGCAACCAATGAGAGACTAGATCTAGGTGTTGGGACAGGCACAGGTCACTCTATTTTCCCATCAGGAAGAAGAATTAACCACAGGCTCAGCCTGCCGCCCAGAAGCAGAATAGGGCCTGAGGCAATCCCGCGCTCTTACGGCCAGCTCCCAAAAAAGCGAGTTGAAAAATGGAGCCCAGGGACACTGCCATTCACAAACCCGCAGAGTTATAAATGATAACTCTCGTCCACAAATATATTGAGGGAAGGCAACGAAGAGGATTTGAAAGCTAGGCAGAATTGCAGGAAACAGGTTTCAGGAGGTAGATTCGAATCGCCTTTAAAGGAAATGAAAAGTCGCAAAACGTCGACAATGATGCCCTTGACCAAAAAGGGCGTATGCGTTTTTTCCTGAATATATTCAGGAAAAAACGCATACGCCCTTTTTGGCCAACCAAGCAACCTGGAAAGGCAAATCAGCGCTACAAAGTAGTCTCGCTTCCCATCGGTCAAAAGGGCCATGCTGCAAAAAGTGTCAAAACCAGAAATGCAGGACAGGCCATGGAGAAATGGCAGCCTTGCTACGCTGATGGGCGGGATGTAAATTGCCAACAGCCACTCTGGAGAAGTGTACGGTGTGTCCTGAAACATCGAGAAAACACAGCTTAGGGAGCATAGGGCACGTCTACTCATGGGCGTATAAATTGGGAAAACTAAAAATCAGCAAGACACAGGCACCCCAAAGTTTAGGGCTGCTCTGTTGACAAGAACCTCCACTTCATGACACCTTAAATATCCCAGGAAAGAGAAAAATGGATAAAGAAGTTGTGGTCCTTATGTACAATGGAATATCACTCAGACATGAAATCAATGTCATAAGGCTAGTAGAAGCAAGATGAGTGGATTTAGGTACGACGATTCTAAGTGAAATAAGTCACACAGAAAAAGACACTTATCATAAGCTATCACTTATAGAGGGAATGTAAAAACCGCTACACTTGAACTGAATTACAAAACAGAACAGAGTCACACGTTTAGAAAACACACTATGGCTGCTTATCGGGAAAGGTGAGGTGGGGTGATGCATAAAACAATGGTTTCAAATAGGCTCAGATACCGTTCCATACACCCAATATGTAATAGAAAAGACCGACTCCTTGCTCAGTGAACTGGACTCAACACCCCCTATTCACCGCACAAGAATATATCTGACTAGTAAGAATCTTAAAACCTATGTATTGATATCTGTCTGGAAGTGAGTCAAGTGGGTGTAAAGCCGCATAAACATAGCCGTGAAAAGCAGCTAAACCCCATTATAAAAATAAATTACTTTTAAAAACCCGTAAAACAAAGACAGTGAAAGAGAGAGAAATTCTTACAAAATTCGTTCAGAGGCTGTGATGCAACCTGGATTGACCATATCTAGACGCACAGCTGGATGAGACATAAGGGTGGACACTCTTGGGGCTGAAAGGTTGGGTGAGGTTGGGTGAGCAAATGCAGACCCTTTAAAGTAATACTGCGTGGTACCCATCCCATGGGTCCCAAATCTCCAGGTTCAAGGGCATCTTCCTACATTGAAAACATGCATGAGAAACCCAGAAGATGGTACACCGTGTGATTTTGAAAGGTTTCTATTACGCACCTCATTTCTCATATCCTTGTGCTCGGGTTCGCCATTCCAGCTACTTTACTAGCAATCTCCCTACTTGGAGAATCAGCACGTTTAACCTCCTGTTCCCTACAGGTTGCAATTTGTCCTGAGGATGAACGGGAAGAGGGGCAACCAATGAGAGACTAGATCTAGGTGTTGGGACAGGCACAGGTCACTCTATTTTCCCATCAGGAAGAAGAATTATCCACAGGCTCAGCCTGCCGCCAGGAATCAGAATAGGGCCTGAGGCAATCCCGTGCTTTTGCGGCCAGCTCCCAAAAAAGACAGTTGAAAAATGGATCTCAGGGGCACTGCAATTCACAAACCCGCAGAGTTATAAATGATAACTCTCATCCACAGATATATTGAGGGAAGGCAACGAAGAGGATTTGAAAGCAAGGCAGAATTGCAGGAAACAGATTTCAGGAGGTAGATTCGAATCGCCTTTAAAGCACAAGAAAAGCGGCAAAACGTCGACAATGATGTCCTTGGCCAAAAAGGGCGTATGCGTTTTTTCCTGAATATATTCAGGAAAAAACGCATACGCCCTATTTGGCCAACCAAGCAACCTGGAAAGGCAAATCAGCGCTACAAATAAGTCTCGCTTCCCATCGGTCAAAAGGGCCACGCTGCAAAAAGTGTCAAAACCAGAAATGCAGGACAGGCCATGGAGAAATGGCAGCCTTGCTACGCTGATGGGCGGGATGTGAATTGCCAACAGCCACTCTGGAGAAGTGTACGGTGTGTCCTGAAACATCGAGAAAACACAGCTTAGGAAGCATAGGGCACGTCCACTCATGGGCGTATAAATTGGGAAAACTAAAAATCAGCAAGACACAGGCACCCCAAAGTTTAGGGCTGCTCTGTTGACAAGAACCTCCACTTCATGACACCTTAAATATCCCAGGAAAGAGAAAAATGAATAAAGAAATTGTGGTCCTTATGTACAATGGAATATCACTCAGACATGAAATCAATGTCATAAGGCTAGTAGAAGCAAGATGAGTGGATTTAGGTACGACGATTCTAAGTTAAATAAGTCACACAGAAAAAGACACTTATCATAAGCTATCACTTATAGAGGGGATGTAAAAACCGCTACACTTGAACTGAATTACAAAACAGAACAGAGTCACACGTTTAGAAAACACACTATGGCTGCTTAACGGGTAAGGTGAGGTGGGGTGATGCATAAAACAAGGGTTTCAAATTCGCTCAGATAAAGTTCCATACACCCAATATGTAATAGACAAGACCTACTCCTTGCTCAGTGAACTGGACTCAACACCCCCTATTCACCGCACAAGAATATATGTGACTAGAAAGAATCTTAAAACCTATGTATTGATATCTGTCTGGAAGTGATTCAAGTGGGTGTAAAGCCGCATAAACACAGCCGTGAAAAGCAGCTAAACCTCATTATAAAAATAAATTACTTTTAAAAACCCGTAAAACAAAGACAGTGAAAGAGAGAGAAATTCTTACAAAATTCGTTCAGAGGCTGTGATGCAACCTGGATTGACCATATCTAGACCCACAGCTGGATGAGACATAAGGGTGGACACTCTTGGGGCTGAAAGTTTGGGTGAGGTTGGGTGAGCAAACGCAGACCCTTTAAAGTAATACTGCCTGGTACCCATCCCATGGGTCCCAAATCTCCAGGTTCAAGGGCATCTTCCTACATCGAAAACATGCATGAGAAACCCAGAAGATGGTACACCGTGTGATTTTGAAAGGTTTCTAATACGCACCTCATTTCTCGTCTCCTTATGCTCGGGTTCGCCATTCCAGCTACTTTACTAGCAATCTCCCTACTTGGAGAATCAGCACGTTTAACCTCCTGTTCCCTACAGGTTGCAATTTGTCCTGAGGATGAACGGGAAGAGGGGCAACCAATGAGAGACTAGATCTAGGTGTTGGGACAGGAACAGGTCACTCTATTTTCCCAACAGGAAGAAGAATTAACCACAGGCTCAGCCTGCCGCCCAGAAGCAGAATAGGGCCTGAGGCAATCCCGCGCTTTTGCGGCCAGCTCCCAAAAAAGCGAGTTGAAAAATGGAGCTCAGGGACACTGCAATTCACAAACCCGCAGAGTTATAAATGATAACTCTCATCCACAGATATATTGAGGGAAGGCAACGAAGAGGATTTGAAAGCAAGGCAGAATTGCAGGAAACAGATTTCAGGAGGTAGATTAGAATCGCCTTTAAAGCACATGAAAAGCGGCAAAACGTCGACAATGATGCCCTTGGCCAAAAAGGGCGTATGCGTTTTTTCCTGAATATATTCAGGAAAAATCGCATACGCCCTTTTTGGCCAACCAAGCAACCTGGAAAGGCAAATCAGCGCTACAAAGAAGTCTCGCTTTCCATCGGTCAAAAGGGTCATGCTGCAAAAAGTGTCAAAACCAGAAATGCAGTACAGGCCATGGAGAAATGGCAGCCTTGCTATGCTGATGGGCGGGATGTAAATTGCCAACAGCCACTCTGGAGAAGTGTACGGTGTGTCCTAAAACATCGAAAAAACACAGCTTAGGGAGCATAGGGCACGTCCACTCATGGGCGTATAAATTGGGAAAACTAAAAATCAGCAAGACACAGGCACCCCAAAGTTTAGGGCTGCTCTGTTGACAAGAACCTCCACTTCATGACACCTTAAATATCCCAGGAAAGAGAAAAATGGATAAAGAAGTTGTGGTCCTTATGTACAATGGAATATCACTCAGACATGAAATCAATGTCATAAGGCTAGTAGAAGCAAGATGAGTGGATTTAGGTACGATGATCCTAAGTGAAATAAGTCACACAGAAAAAGACACTTATCATAAGATATCACTTATAGAGGGAATGTAAAACCCCCTACACTTGAACTGAATTACAAAACAGAACAGAGTCACACGTTTAGAAAACACACTATGGCTGCTTAACGGGAAAGGTGAGGTGGGGTGATGCTTAAAACAAGGGTTTCAAATTCGCTCAGATACCGTTCCATACACCCAATATGTAATAGACAAGACCTACTCCTTGCTCAGTGAACTGGACTCAACACCCCCTATTCACCGCACAAGAATATATCTGACTAGTAAGAATCTTAAAACCTATGTATTGATATCTGTCTGGAACTGAGTCAAGTGGGTGTAAAGCCGCATAAACACAGCCGTGAAAAGCAGCTAAACCCCATTATAAAAATAAATTACTTTTAAAAACCCGTAAAACAAAGACAGTGAAAGAGAGAGAAATTCTTACACAATTCGTTCAGAGGCTGTGATGCAACCTGGATTGACCATATCTAGAACCCACAGCTGGATGAGACATAAGGGTGGACACTCTTGGGGCTGAAAGTTTGGGTGAGGTTGGGTGAGCAAACGCAGACCCTTTAAAGGAATACTGCGTGGTACCCATCCCATGGGTCCCAAATCTCCAGGTTCAAGGGCATCTTCCTACATCGAAAACATGCATGAGAAACCCAGAAGATGGTACACCGTGTGATTTTGAAAGGTTTCTAATACGCACCTCATTTCTCATCTCCTTGTGCTCGGATTCGCCTTTCCAGCTACTTTACTAGCAATCTCCCTACTTGGAGAATCAGCACCTTTAAGCTCCTGTTCCCTACAGGTTGCAATTTGTCCTGAGGATGAACAGGAAGAGGGGCAACCAATGAGAGACTAGATCTAGGTGTTGAGACAGGCACAGGTCACTCTATTTTCCCATCAGGAAGAAGAATTATCCACAGGCTCAGCCTGCCGCCAGGAACCAGAATAGGGCCTAAGGCAATCCCGTGCTTTTGCGGCCAGCTCCCAAAAAAGACAGTTGAAAAATGGATCTCAGGGGCACTGCAATTCACAAACCCGCAGAGTTATAAATGATAACTCTCATCCACAGATATATTGAGGGAAGGCAACGAAGAGGATTTGAAAGCAAGGCAGAATTGCAGGAAACAGATTTCAGGAGGTAGATTCGAATCGCCTTTAAAGCACAAGAAAAGCGGCAAAACGTCGACAATGATGCCCTTGGCCAAAAAGGGCGTATGCGTTTTTTCCTGAATATATTCAGGAAAAAACGCATACGCCCTTTTTGGCCAACCAAGCAACCTGGAAAGGCAAATCAGCACTACAAAGAAGTCTCGCTTCCCATCGGTCAAAAGGGCCATGCTGCAAAAAGTGTCAAAACCAGAAATGCAGGACAGACCATGGAGAAAAGGCAGCCTTGCTACGCTGATGGGCGGGATGTAAATTACCAACAGCCACTCTGGAGAAGTGTACGGTGTGTCCTGAAACATCGAGAAAACACAGCTTAGGGAGCATAGGGCACGTCCACTCATGGGCGTATAAATTGGGAAAACTAAAAATCAGCAAGACACAGGCACCCCAAAGTTTAGGGCTGCTCTGTTGACAAGAACTTCCACTTCATGACACCTTAAATATCCCAGGAAAGAGAAAAATGGATAAAGAAGTTGTGGTCCTTATGTACAATGGAATATCACTCAGACATGAAATCAATGTCATAAGGCTAGTAGAAGCAAGATGAGTGGATTTAGGTACGACGATTCTAAGTGAAATAAGACACACAGAAAAAGACACTTATCATAAGCTATCACTTATAGAGGGAATGTAAAAACCGCTACACTTGAACTGAATTACAAAACAGAACAGAGTCACACGTTTAGAAAACACACTATGGCTGCTTAACGGGAAAGGTGAGGTGGGGTGATGCATAAAACAAGGGTTTCAAATTCGCTCAGATACCGTTCCATACACCCAATATGTAATAGACAAGACCTACTCCTTGCTCAGTGAACTGGACTCAACACCCCCTATTCACCGCACAAGAATATATGTGACTAGTAAGAATCTTAAAACCTATGTATTGATATCTGTCTGGAAGTGAGTCAAGTGGGTGTAAAGCCGCATAAACACAGCCGTGAAAAGCAGCTAAACCCCATTATAAAAATAAATTACTTTTAAAAACCCGTAAAACAAAGACAGTGAAAGAGAGAGAAATTCTTACAAAATTCGTTCAGAGGCTGTGATGCAACCTGGATTGACCATATCTAGACCCACAGCTGGATGAGACATAAGGGTGGACATTCTTGGGGCTGAAAGTTTGGGTGAGGTTGGGTGAGCAAACGCAGACCCTTTAAATTAATACTGCGTGGTACCCATCCCATGGGTCCCAAATCTCCAGGTTCAAGGGCATCTTCCTACATCGAAAACATGCATGAGAAACCCAGAAGATGGTACACCGTGTGATTTTGAAAGGTTTCTAATACGCACCTCATTTCTCATCTCCTTGTGCTCGGGTTCGCCATTCCAGCTACTTTACCTGCAATCTCCCTAGTTGGAGAATCAGCACCTTTAACCTCCTGTTCCCTACAGGTTGCAATTTGTCCTGAAGATGAACGGGAAGAGGGGCAACCAATGAGAGACTAGATCTAGGTGTTGGGACAGGCACAGGTCACTCTATTTTCCCATCAGGAAGAAGAATTAACCACAGGCTCAGCCTGCCGCCCAGAAGCAGAATAGGGCCTGAGGCAATCCCGCGCTTTTGCGGCCAGCTCCCAAAAAAGACAGTTGAAAAATGGAGCTCAGGGACACTGCAATTCACAAACCCGCAGAGTTATAAATGATAACTCTCATCCACAGATATATTGAGGGAAGGCAACGAAGAGGATTTGAAAGCAAGGCAGAATTGCAGGAAACAGATTTCAGGAGGTAGATTCGAATCGCCTTTAAAGCACATGAAAAGCGGCAAAACGTCGACAATGATGCCCTTGGCCAAAAAGGGCGTATGCGTTTTTTAACGCATACGCCCTTTTTGGCCAACCAAACAACCTGGAAAGGCAAATCAGCGCTACAAAGAAGTCTCGCTTCCCATCGGTCAAAAGGGCCATGCTGCAAAAAGTGTCAAAACCAGAAATGCAGGACAGGCCATGGAGAAATGGCAGCCTTGCTACGCTGATGGGCGGGATGTAAATTGCCAACAGCCACTCTGGAGAAGTGTACGGTGTGTCCTGAAACATCGAGAAAACACAGCTTAGGGAGCATAGGGCACGTCCACTCATGGGCGTATAAATTGGGAAAACTAAAAATCAGCAAGACACAGGCACCCCAAAGTTTAGGGCTGCTCTGTTGACAAGAACCTCCACTTCATGACACCTTAAATATCCCAGGAAAGAGAAAAATGAATAAAGAAATTGTGGTCCTTATGTACAATGGAATATCACTCAGACATGAAAGCAATGTCATAAGGCTAGTAGAAGCAAGATGAGTGGATTTAGGTACGACAATTCTAAGTGAAATAAGTCACACAGAAAAAGACACTTATCATAAGCTATCACTTATAGAGAGGATGTAAAAACCGCTACACTTGAACTGAATTACAAAACAGAACAGAGTCACACGTTTAGAAAACACACTATGGCTGCTTAACGGGAAAGGTGAGGTGGGGTGATGCTTAAAACAAGGGTTTCAAATTCGCTCAGATACCGTTCCATACACCCAATATGTAATAGACAAGACCTACTCCTTGCTCAGTGAACTGGACTCAACACCCCCTATTCACCGCACAAGAATATATCTGACTAGTAAGAATCTTAAAACCTATGTATTGATATCTGTCTGGAAGTGAGTCAAGTGGGTGTAAAGCCGCATAAACACAGCCGTGAAAAGCAGCTAAACCCCATTATAAAAATAAATTACTTTTAAAAACCCGTAAAACAAAGACAGTGAAAGAGAGAGAAATTCTTACAAAATTCGTTCAGAGGCTGTGATGCAACCTGGATTGACCATATCTAGACCCACAGCTGGATGAGACATAAGGGTGGACACTCTTGGGGCTGAAAGGTTGGGTGAGGTTGGGTGAGCAAATGCAGACCCTTTAAAGTAATACTGCGTGGTACCCATCCCATGGGTCCCAAATCTCCAGGTTCAAGGGCATATTCCTACATTGAAAACATGCATGAGAAACCCAGAAGATGGTACACCGTGTGATTTTGAAAGGTTTCTATTACGCACCTCATTTCTCATATCCTTGTGCTCGGGTTCGCCATTCCAGCTACTTTACTAGCAATCTCCCTACTTGGAGAATCAGCACGTTTAACCTCCTGTTCCCTACAGGTTGCAATTTGTCCTGAGGATGAACGGGAAGAGGGGCAACCAATGAGAGACTCGATCTAGGTGTTGGGACAGGCACAGGTCACTCTATTTTCCCATCAGGAAGAAGAATTATCCACAGGCTCAGCCTGCCGCCAGGAACCAGAATAGGGCCTGAGGCAATCCCGTGCTTTTGCGGCCAGCTCCCAAAAAAGACAGTTGAAAAATGGATCTCAGGGGCACTGCAATTCACAAACCCGCAGAGTTATAAATGATAACTGTCATCCACAGATATATTGAGGGAAGGCAACGAAGAGGATTTGAAAGCAAGGCAGAATTGCAGGAAACAGATTTCAGGAGGTAGATTCGAATCGCCTTTAAAGCACAAGAAAAGCGGCAAAACGTCGACAATGATGCCCTTTGCCAAATAGGTCGTATGCGTTTTTTCCTGAATATATTCAGGAAAAAACGCATACGCCCTATTTGGCCAACCAAGCAACCTGGAAAGGCAAATCAGCGCTACAAAGAAGTCTCGCTTCCCATCGGTCAAAAGGGCCACGCTGCAAAAAGTGTCAAAACCAGAAATGCAGGACAGGCCATGGAGAAATGGCAGCCTTGCTACGCTGATGGGCGGGATGTAAATTGCCAACAGCCACTCTGGAGACGTGTACGGTGTGTCCTGAAACATCGAGAAAACACAGCTTAGGGAGCATAGGGCACGTCCACTCATGGGCGTATAAATTGGGAAAACTAAAAATCAGCAAGACACAGGCACCCCAAAGTTTAGGGCTGCTCTGTTGACAAGAACCTCCACTTCATGACACCTTAAATATCCCAGGAAAGAGAAAAATGAATAAAGAAATTGTGGTCCTTATGTACAATGGAATATCACTCAGACATGAAATCAATGTCATAAGGCTAGTAGAAGCAAGATGAGTGGATTTAGGTACGACGATTCTAAGTTAAAAAAGTCACACAGAAAAAGACACTTATCATAAGCTATCACTTATAGAGGGGATGTAAAAACCGCTACACTTGAACTGAATTACAAAACAGAACAGAGTCACACGTTTAGAAATCACACTATGGCTGCTTAACGGGAAAGGTGAGGTGGGGTGATGCATAAAACAAGGGTTTCAAATTCGCTCAGATACAGTTCCATACACTCAATATGTAATAGACAAGACCTACTCCTTGCTCAGGGAACTGGACTCAACACCCCCTATTCACCGCACAAGAATATATGTGACTAGTAAGAATCTTAAAACCTATGTATTGATATCTGTCTGGAAGTGATTCAAGTGGGTGTAAAGCCGCATAAACACAGCCGTGAAAAGCAGCTAAACCCCATTATAAAAATAAATTACTTTTAAAAACCCGTAAAACAAACACAGTGAAAGAGAGAGAAATTCTTACAAAATTCGTTCAGAGGCTGTGATGCAACCTGGATTGACCATATCTAGACCCACATCTGGATGAGACATAAGGGTGGACACTCTTGGGGCTGAAAGTTTGGGTGAGGTTGGGTGAGCAAACGCAGACCCTTTAAAGTAATACTGCCTGGTACCCATCCCATGGGTCCCAAATCTCCAGGTTCAAGGGCATCTTCCTACATCGAAAACATGCATGAGAAACCCAGAAGATGGTACACCGTGTGATTTTGAAAGGTTTCTAATACGCACCTCATTTCTCATCTCCTTGTGCTCGGGTTCGCCATTCCAGCTACTTTACTAGCAATCTCCCTACTTGGAGAATCAGCACGTTTAACCTCCTGTTCCCTACAGGTTGCAATTTGTCCTGAGGATGAACGGGAAGAGGGGCAACCAATGAGAGACTAGATCTAGGTGTTGGGACAGGCACAGGTCACTCTATTTTCCCATCAGGAAGAAGAATTAACCACAGGCTCAGCCTGCCGCCCAGAAGCAGAATAGGGCCTGAGGCAATCCCGCGCTTTTGCGGCCAGCTCCCAAAAAAGCGAGTTGAATAATCGAGGTCAGGGACACTGCAATTCACAAACCCGCAGAGTTATAAATGATAACTCTCATCCACAGATATATTGAGGGAAGGCAACGAAGAGGATTTGAAAGCAAGGCAGAATTGCAGGAAACAGATTTCAGGAGGTAGATTCGAATCGCCTTTAAAGCACATGAAAAGCGGCAAAACGTCGACAATGATGCCCTTGGCCAAAAAGGGCGTATGCGTTTTTTCCTGAATATATTCAGGAAAAAACGCATATGCCCTGTTTGGCCAACCAAGCAACCTGGAAAGGCTAATCAGCGCTACAAAGAAGTCTCGCTTCCCATCGGTCAAAAGGGTCATGATGCAAAAAGTGTCAAAACCAGAAATGCAGGACAGGCCATGGAGAAATGGCAGCCTTGCTACGCTGATGGGCGGGATGTAAATTGCCAACAGCCACTCTGGAGAAGTGTACGGTGTGTCCTGAAACATCGAAAAAACACAGCTTAGGGAGCATAGGGCACGTCCACTCATGGGCGTATAAATTGGGAAAACTAAAAATCAGCAAGACACAGGCACCCCAAAGTTTAGGGCTGCTCTGTTGACAAGAACCTCCACTTCATGACACCTTAAATATCCCAGGAAAGAGAAAAATGGATAAAGAAGTTGTGGTCCTTATGTACAATGGAATATCACTCAGACATGAAATCAATGTCATAAGGCTAGTAGAAGCAAGATGAGTGGATTTAGGTACGACGATTCTAAGTGAAATAAGTCACACAGAAAAAGACACTTATCATAAGCTATCACTTATAGAGGGGATGTAAAAACCGCTACACTTGAACTGAATTACAAAACAGAACAGAGTCACACGTTTAGAAAACACACTATGGCTGCTTAACGGGAAAGGTGAGGTGGGGTGATGCATAAAACAAGGGTTTCAAATTCGCTCAGATACCGTTCCATACACCCAATATGTAATAGACAAGACCTACTCCTTGCTCAGTGAACTGGACTCAACACCCCCTATTTACCGCACAAGAATATATGTGACTAGTAAGAATCTTAAAACCTATGTATTGATATCTGTCTGGAAGTGAGTCAAGTGGGTGTAAAGCCGCATAAACACAGCCGTGAAAACCAGCTAAACGCCATTATAAAAATAAATTACTTTTTAAATCCCGTAAAACAAAGACAGTGAAAGAGAGAGAAATTCTTACGAAATTCGTTCAGAGGCTGTGATGCAACCTGGATTGACCATATCTAGACCCACAGCTGGATGAGACATAAAAGTGGACACTCTTGGGGCTGAAAGGTTGGGTGAGGTTGGGTGAGCAAACGCAGACCCTTTAAAGTAATACTGCGTGGTACCCATCCCATGGGTCCCAAATCTCCAGGTTCAAGGACATCTTCCTACATCGAAAACATGCATGAGAAACCCAGAAGATGGTACACCGTGTGATTTTGAAACGTTTCTAATACGCACCTCATTTCTCATCTCCTTGTGCTCGGGTTCGCCTTTCCAGCTACGTTACTAGCAATCTCCCTACTTGGAGAATCAGCACCTTTAACCTCCTGTTCCCTACAGGTTGCAATTTGTCCTGAGGATGAACGGGAAGAGGGACAACCAATGAGAAACAAGATCTAGGTGTTGGGACAGGCACAGTTCACTCTATTTTCCCATCAGGAATAAGAATTATCCACAGGCTCAGCCTGCCGCCAGGAACCAGAATAGGGCCTGAGGCAATCTCGTGCTTTTGCGGCCAGCTCCCAAAAAAGACAGTTGAAAAATGGAGCTCATGGGCACTGCCATTCACAAACCTGCTGAGTTATAAATGATAACTCTCATCCACAGATATATTGAGGGAAGGCAATGAAGAGGATTTGAAAGCAAGGCAGAATTGCAGGAAACAGATTTCAGGAGGTAGATTTGAATCGCCTTTAAAGCACATGAAAAGCGGCAAAACGTCGACGATGATGCCCTTTGCCAAAAAGGGCGTATGCGTTTTTCCTGAATATATTCAGGAAAAAACGCATACGCCCTGTTTGGCCAACCAAGCAACCTGGAAAGGCTAATCAGCGCTACAAAGAAGTCTCGCTTCCCATCAATCAAAAGGGCCATGTTGCAAAAAGTGTCAAAACCAGAAATGCAGGACAGGCCATGGAGAAATGGCAGCCTTGCTACGCTGATGGGCGGGATGTAAATTGCCAACAGCCACTATGGAGAAGTGTACGGTGTGTCCTGTCACATCGAAAAAACACAGCTTAGGGAGCATAGGGCATTTCCACTCATGGGCGTATATATTGGGAAAACTAAAAATCAGCAAGACACAGGCACCCCAAAGTTTAGGGCTGCTCTGTTGACAAGAACCTCCACTTCATGGCACCTTAAATATCCCAGGAAAGAGAAAAATGGATAAAGAAGTTGTGGTCCTTATGTACAATGGAATATCACTCAGACATGAAATCAATGTCATAAGGCTAGTAGAAGCAAGATGAGTGGATTTAGGTACGACGATTCTAAGTTAAATAAGTCACACAGAAAAAGACACTTATCATAAGCTATCACTTATAGAGGGGATGTAAAAACCGCTACACTTGAACTGAATTACAAAACAGAACAGAGTCAGACGTTTAGAAATCACACTATGGCTGCTTAACGGGAAAGGTGAGGTGGGGTGATGCATAAAACAAGGGTTTCAAATTCGCTCAGATACCGTTCCATACACCCAATATGTAATAGACAAGACCTACTCCTTGCTCAGTGAACTGGACTCAACACCCCGTATTCACCGCACAAGAATATATGTGACTAGAAAGAATCTTAAAACCTATGTATTGATATCTGTCTGGAAGTGATTCAAGTGGGTGTAAAGCCGCATAAACACAGCCGTGAAAAGCAGCTAAACATCATTATAAAAATAAATTACTTTTAAAAACCCGTAAAACAAAGACAGTGAAAGAGAGAGAAATTCTTACAAAATTCGTTCAGAGGCTGTGATGCAACCTGGATTGACCATATCTAGACCCACAGCTGGATGAGACATAAGGGTGGACACTCTTGGGGCTGAAAGTTTGGGTGAGGTTGGGTGAGCAAACGCAGACCCTTTAAAGTAATACTGCCTGGTACCCATCCCATGGGTCCCAAATCTCCAGGTTCAAGGGCATCTTCCTACATCGAAAACATGCATGAGAAACCCAGAAGATGGTACACCGTGTGATTTTGAAAGGTTTCTAATACGCACCTCATTTCTCGTCTCCTTATGCTCGGGTTCGCCATTCCAGCTACTTTACTAGCAATCTCCCTACTTGGAGAATCAGCACGTTTAACCTCCTGTTCCCTACAGGTTGCAATTTGTCCTGAGGATGAACGGGAAGAGGGGCAACCAATGAGAGACTAGATCTAGGTGTTGGGACAGGAACAGGTCACTCTATTTTCCCAACAGGAAGAAGAATTAACCACAGGCTCAGCCTGCCGCCCAGAAGCAGAATAGGGCCTGAGGCAATCCCGCGCTTTTGCGGCCAGCTCCCAAAAAAGCGAGTTGAAAAATGGAGCTCAGGGACACTGCAATTCACAAACCCGCAGAGTTATAAATGATAACTCTCATCCACAGATATATTGAGGGAAGGCAACGAAGAGGATTTGAAAGCAAGGCAGAATTGCAGGAAACAGATTTCAGGAGGTAGATTAGAATCGCCTTTAAAGCACATGAAAAGCGGCAAAACGTCGACAATGATGCCCTTGGCCAAAAAGGGCGTATGCGTTTTTTCCTGAATATATTCAGGAAAAATCGCATACGCCCTTTTTGGCCAACCAAGCAACCTGGAAAGGCAAATCAGCGCTACAAAGAAGTCTCGCTTTCCATCGGTCAAAAGGGTCATGCTGCAAAAAGTGTCAAAACCAGAAATGCAGTACAGGCCATGGAGAAATGGCAGCCTTGCTATGCTGATGGGCGGGATGTAAATTGCCAACAGCCACTCTGGAGAAGTGTACGGTGTGTCCTAAAACATCGAAAAAACACAGCTTAGGGAGCATAGGGCACGTCCACTCATGGGCGTATAAATTGGGAAAACTAAAAATCAGCAAGACACAGGCACCCCAAAGTTTAGGGCTGCTCTGTTGACAAGAACCTCCACTTCATGACACCTTAAATATCCCAGGAAAGAGAAAAATGGATAAAGAAGTTGTGGTCCTTATGTACAATGGAATATCACTCAGACATGAAATCAATGTCATAAGGCTAGTAGAAGCAAGATGAGTGGATTTAGGTACGATGATCCTAAGTGAAATAAGTCACACAGAAAAAGACACTTATCATAAGATATCACTTATAGAGGGAATGTAAAACCCGCTACACTTGAACTGAATTACAAAACAGAACAGAGTCACACGTTTAGAAAACACACTATGGCTGCTTAACGGGAAAGGTGAGGTGGGGTGATGCTTAAAACAAGGGTTTCAAATTCGCTCAGATACCATTCCATACACCCAATATGTAATAGACAAGACCTACTCCTTGCTCAGTGAACTGGACTCAACACCCCCTATTCCCCGCACAAGAATATATGTGACTAGTAAGAATCTTAAAACCTATGTATTGATATCTGTCTGGAACTGAGTCAAGTGGGTGTAAAGCCGCATAAACACAGCCGTGAAAAGCAGCTAAACCCCATTATAAAAATAAATTACTTTTAAAAACCCGTAAAACAAAGACAGTGAAAGAGAGAGAAATTCTTACACAATTCGTTCAGAGGCTGTGATGCAACCTGGATTGACCATATCTAGAACCCACAGCTGGATGAGACATAAGGGTGGACACTCTTGGGGCTGAAAGTTTGGGTGAGGTTGGGTGAGCAAACGCAGACCCTTTAAAGGAATACTGCGTGGTACCCATCCCATGGGTCCCAAATCTCCAGGTTCAAGGGCATCTTCCTACATCGAAAACATGCATGAGAAACCCAGAAGATGGTACACCGTGTGATTTTGAAAGGTTTCTAATACGCACCTCATTTCTCATCTCCTTGTGCTCGGATTCGCCTTTCCAGCTACTTTACTAGCAATCTCCCTACTTGGAGAATCAGCACCTTTAAGCTCCTGTTCCCTACAGGTTGCAATTTGTCCTGAGGATGAACAGGAAGAGGGGCAACCAATGAGAGACTAGATCTAGGTGTTGAGACAGGCACAGGTCACTCTATTTTCCCATCAGGAAGAAGAATTATCCACAGGCTCAGCCTGCCGCCAGGAACCAGAATAGGGCCTAAGGCAATCCCGTGCTTTTGCGGCCAGCTCCCAAAAAAGACAGTTGAAAAATGGATCTCAGGGGCACTGCAATTCACAAACCCGCAGAGTTATAAATGATAACTCTCATCCACAGATATATTGAGGGAAGGCAACGAAGAGGATTTGAAAGCAAGGCAGAATTGCAGGAAACAGATTTCAGGAGGTAGATTCGAATCGCCTTTAAAGCACAAGAAAAGCGGCAAAACGTCGACAATGATGCCCTTGGCCAAAAAGGGCGTATGCGTTTTTTCCTGAATATATTCAGGAAAAAACGCATACGCCCTTTTTGGCCAACCAAGCAACCTGGAAAGGCAAATCAGCACTACAAAGAAGTCTCGCTTCCCATCGGTCAAAAGGGCCATGCTGCAAAAAGTGTCAAAACCAGAAATGCAGGACAGACCATGGAGAAAAGGCAGCCTTGCTACGCTGATGGGCGGGATGTAAATTACCAACAGCCACTCTGGAGAAGTGTACGGTGTGTCCTGAAACATCGAGAAAACACAGCTTAGGGAGCATAGGGCACGTCCACTCATGGGCGTATAAATTGGGAAAACTAAAAATCAGCAAGACACAGGCACCCCAAAGTTTAGGGCTGCTCTGTTGACAAGAACTTCCACTTCATGACACCTTAAATATCCCAGGAAAGAGAAAAATGGATAAAGAAGTTGTGGTCCTTATGTACAATGGAATATCACTCAGACATGAAATCAATGTCATAAGGCTAGTAGAAGCAAGATGAGTGGATTTAGGTACGACGATTCTAAGTGAAATAAGACACACAGAAAAAGACACTTATCATAAGCTATCACTTATAGAGGGAATGTAAAAACCGCTACACTTGAACTGAATTACAAAACAGAACAGAGTCACACGTTTAGAAAACACACTATGGCTGCTTAACGGGAAAGGTGAGGTGGGGTGATGCATAAAACAAGGGTTTCAAATTCGCTCAGATACCGTTCCATACACCCAATATGTAATAGACAAGACCTACTCCTTGCTCAGTGAACTGGACTCAACACCCCCTATTCACCGCACAAGAATATATGTGACTAGTAAGAATCTTAAAACCTATGTATTGATATCTGTCTGGAAGTGAGTCAAGTGGGTGTAAAGCCGCATAAACACAGCCGTGAAAAGCAGCTAAACCCCATTATAAAAATAAATTACTTTTAAAAACCCGTAAAACAAAGACAGTGAAAGAGAGAGAAATTCTTACAAAATTCGTTCAGAGGCTGTGATGCAACCTGGATTGACCATATCTAGACCCACAGCTGGATGAGACATAAGGGTGGACATTCTTGGGGCTGAAAGTTTGGGTGAGGTTGGGTGAGCAAACGCAGACCCTTTAAATTAATACTGCGTGGTACCCATCCCATGGGTCCCAAATCTCCAGGTTCAAGGGCATCTTCCTACATCGAAAACATGCATGAGAAACCCAGAAGATGGTACACCGTGTGATTTTGAAAGGTTTCTAATACGCACCTCATTTCTCATCTCCTTGTGCTCGGGTTCGCCATTCCAGCTACTTTACCTGCAATCTCCCTAGTTGGAGAATCAGCACCTTTAACCTCCTGTTCCCTACAGGTTGCAATTTGTCCTGAAGATGAACGGGAAGAGGGGCAACCAATGAGAGACTAGATCTAGGTGTTGGGACAGGCACAGGTCACTCTATTTTCCCATCAGGAAGAAGAATTAACCACAGGCTCAGCCTGCCGCCCAGAAGCAGAATAGGGCCTGAGGCAATCCCGCGCTTTTGCGGCCAGCTCCCAAAAAAGACAGTTGAAAAATGGAGCTCAGGGACACTGCAATTCACAAACCCGCAGAGTTATAAATGATAACTCTCATCCACAGATATATTGAGGGAAGGCAACGAAGAGGATTTGAAAGCAAGGCAGAATTGCAGGAAACAGATTTCAGGAGGTAGATTCGAATCGCCTTTAAAGCACATGAAAAGCGGCAAAACGTCGACAATGATGCCCTTGGCCAAAAAGGGCGTATGCGTTTTTTAACGCATACGCCCTTTTTGGCCAACCAAACAACCTGGAAAGGCAAATCAGCACTACAAAGAAGTCTCGCTTCCCATCGGTCAAAAGGGCCATGCTGCAAAAAGTGTCAAAACCAGAAATGCAGGACAGGCCATGGAGAAATGGCAGCCTTGCTACGCTGATGGGCGGGATGTAAATTGCCAACAGCCACTCTGGAGAAGTGTACGGTGTGTCCTGAAACATCGAGAAAACACAGCTTAGGGAGCATAGGGCACGTCCACTCATGGGCGTATAAATTGGGAAAACTAAAAATCAGCAAGACACAGGCACCCCAAAGTTTAGGGCTGCTCTGTTGACAAGAACCTCCACTTCATGACACCTTAAATATCCCAGGAAAGAGAAAAATGAATAAAGAAATTGTGGTCCTTATGTACAATGGAATATCACTCAGACATGAAAGCAATGTCATAAGGCTAGTAGAAGCAAGATGAGTGGATTTAGGTACGACAATTCTAAGTGAAATAAGTCACACAGAAAAAGACACTTATCATAAGCTATCACTTATAGAGAGGATGTAAAAACCGCTACACTTGAACTGAATTACAAAACAGAACAGAGTCACACGTTTAGAAAACACACTATGGCTGCTTAACGGGAAAGGTGAGGTGGGGTGATGCTTAAAACAAGGGTTTCAAATTCGCTCAGATACCGTTCCATACACCCAATATGTAATAGACAAGACCTACTCCTTGCTCAGTGAACTGGACTCAACACCCCCTATTCACCGCACAAGAATATATCTGACTAGTAAGAATCTTAAAACCTATGTATTGATATCTGTCTGGAAGTGAGTCAAGTGGGTGTAAAGCCGCATAAACACAGCCGTGAAAAGCAGCTAAACCCCATTATAAAAATAAATTACTTTTAAAAACCCGTAAAACAAAGACAGTGAAAGAGAGAGAAATTCTTACAAAATTCGTTCAGAGGCTGTGATGCAACCTGGATTGACCATATCTAGACCCACAGCTGGATGAGACATAAGGGTGGACACTCTTGGGGCTGAAAGGTTGGGTGAGGTTGGGTGAGCAAATGCAGACCCTTTAAAGTAATACTGCGTGGTACCCATCCCATGGGTCCCAAATCTCCAGGTTCAAGGGCATATTCCTACATTGAAAACATGCATGAGAAACCCAGAAGATGGTACACCGTGTGATTTTGAAAGGTTTCTATTACGCACCTCATTTCTCATATCCTTGTGCTCGGGTTCGCCATTCCAGCTACTTTACTAGCAATCTCCCTACTTGGAGAATCAGCACGTTTAACCTCCTGTTCCCTACAGGTTGCAATTTGTCCTGAGGATGAACGGGAAGAGGGGCAACCAATGAGAGACTCGATCTAGGTGTTGGGACAGGCACAGGTCACTCTATTTTCCCATCAGGAAGAAGAATTATCCACAGGCTCAGCCTGCCGCCAGGAACCAGAATAGGGCCTGAGGCAATCCCGTGCTTTTGCGGCCAGCTCCCAAAAAAGACAGTTGAAAAATGGATCTCAGGGGCACTGCAATTCACAAACCCGCAGAGTTATAAATGATAACTCTCATCCACAGATATATTGAGGGAAGGCAACGAAGAGGATTTGAAAGCAAGGCAGAATTGCAGGAAACAGATTTCAGGAGGTAGATTCGAATCGCCTTTAAAGCACAAGAAAAGCGGCAAAACGTCGACAATGATGCCCTTTGCCAAATAGGTCGTATGCGTTTTTTCCTGAATATATTCAGGAAAAAACGCATACGCCCTATTTGGCCAACCAAGCAACCTGGAAAGGCAAATCAGCGCTACAAAGAAGTCTCGCTTCCCATCGGTCAAAAGGGCCACGCTGCAAAAAGTGTCAAAACCAGAAATGCAGGACAGGCCATGGAGAAATGGCAGCCTTGCTACGCTGATGGGCGGGATGTAAATTGCCAACAGCCACTCTGGAGACGTGTACGGTGTGTCCTGAAACATCGAGAAAACACAGCTTAGGGAGCATAGGGCACGTCCACTCATGGGCGTATAAATTGGGAAAACTAAAAATCAGCAAGACACAGGCACCCCAAAGTTTAGGGCTGCTCTGTTGACAAGAACCTCCACTTCATGACACCTTAAATATCCCAGGAAAGAGAAAAATGAATAAAGAAATTGTGGTCCTTATGTACAATGGAATATCACTCAGACATGAAATCAATGTCATAAGGCTAGTAGAAGCAAGATGAGTGGATTTAGGTACGACGATTCTAAGTTAAAAAAGTCACACAGAAAAAGACACTTATCATAAGCTATCACTTATAGAGGGGATGTAAAAACCGCTACACTTGAACTGAATTACAAAACAGAACAGAGTCACACGTTTAGAAATCACACTATGGCTGCTTAACGGGAAAGGTGAGGTGGGGTGATGCATAAAACAAGGGTTTCAAATTCGCTCAGATACAGTTCCATACACTCAATATGTAATAGACAAGACCTACTCCTTGCTCAGTGAACTGGACTCAACACCCCCTATTCACCGCACAAGAATATATGTGACTAGTAAGAATCTTAAAACCTATGTATTGATATCTGTCTGGAAGTGATTCAAGTGGGTGTAAAGCCGCATAAACACAGCCGTGAAAAGCAGCTAAACCCCATTATAAAAATAAATTACTTTTAAAAACCCGTAAAACAAACACAGTGAAAGAGAGAGAAATTCTTACAAAATTCGTTCAGAGGCTGTGATGCAACCTGGATTGACCATATCTAGACCCACAGCTGGATGAGACATAAGGGTGGACACTCTTGGGGCTGAAAGGTTGGGTGAGGTTGGGTGAGCAAACGCAGACCCTTTAAAGTAATACTGCGTGGTACCCATCCCATGGGTCCCAAATCTCCAGGTTCAAGGGCATCTTCCTACATCGAAAACATGCATGAGAAACCCAGAAGATGGTACACCGTGTGATTTTGAAAGGTTTCTAATACGCACCTCATTTCTCATCTCCTTGTGCTCGGGTTCGCCATTCCAGCTACTTTACTAGCAATCTCCCTACTTGGAGAATCAGCACGTTTAACCTCCTGTTCCCTACAGGTTGCAATTTGTCCTGAGGATGAACGGGAAGAGGGGCAACCAATGAGAGACTAGATCTAGGTGTTGGGACAGGCACAGGTCACTCTATTTTCCCATCAGGAAGAAGAATTAACCACAGGCTCAGCCTGCCGCCCAGAAGCAGAATAGGGCCTGAGGCAATCCCGCGCTTTTGCGGCCAGCTCCCAAAAAAGCGAGTTGAATAATCGAGGTCAGGGACACTGGAATTCACAAACCCGCAGAGTTATAAATGATAACTCTCATCCACAGATATATTGAGGGAAGGCAACGAAGAGGATTTGAAAGCAAGGCAGAATTGCAGGAAACAGATTTCAGGAGGTAGATTCGAATCGCCTTTAAAGCACATGAAAAGCGGCAAAACGTCGACAATGATGCCCTTGGCCAAAAAGGGCGTATGCGTTTTTTCCTGAATATATTCAGGAAAAAACGCATACGCCCTGTTTGGCCAACCAAGCAACCTGGAAAGGCTAATCAGCGCTACAAAGAAGTCTCGCTTCCCATCGGTCAAAAGGGTCATGATGCAAAAAGTGTCAAAACCAGAAATGCAGGACAGGCCATGGAGAAATGGCAGCCTTGCTACGCTGATGGGCGGGATGTAAATTGCCAACAGCCACTCTGGAGAAGTGTACGGTGTGTCCTGAAACATCGAAAAAACACAGCTTAGGGAGCATAGGGCACGTCCACTCATGGGCGTATAAATTGGGAAAACTAAAAATCAGCAAGACACAGGCACCCCAAAGTTTAGGGCTGCTCTGTTGACAAGAACCTCCACTTCATGACACCTTAAATATCCCAGGAAAGAGAAAAATGGATAAAGAAATTGTGGTCCTTATGTACAATGGAATATCACTCAGACATGAAATCAATGTCATAAGGCTAGTAGAAGCAAGATGAGTGGATTTAGGTACGACGATTCTAAGTGAAATAAGTCACACAGAAAAAGACACTTATCATAAGCTATCACTTATAGAGGGGATGTAAAAACCGCTACACTTGAACTGAATTACAAAACAGAACAGAGTCACACGTTTAGAAATCACACTATGGCTGCTTAACGGGAAAGGTGAGGTGGGGTGATGCATAAAACAAGGGTTTCAAATTCGCTCAGATACAGTTCCATACACTCAATATGTAATAGACAAGACCTACTCCTTGCTCAGTGAACTGGACTCAACACCCCCTATTCACCGCACAAGAATATATGTGACTAGTAAGAATCTTAAAACCTATGTATTGATATCTGTCTGGAAGTGATTCAAGTGGGTGTAAAGCCGCATAAACACAGCCGTGAAAAGCAGCTAAACCCCATTATAAAAATAAATTACTTTTAAAAACCCGTAAAACAAACACAGTGAAAGAGAGAGAAATTCTTACAAAATTCGTTCAGAGGCTGTGATGCAACCTGGATTGACCATATCTAGACCCACATCTGGATGAGACATAAGGGTGGACACTCTTGGGGCTGAAAATTTGGGTGAGGTTGGGTGAGCAAACGCAGACCCTTTAAAGTAATACTGCCTGGTACCCATCCCATGGGTCCCAAATCTCCAGGTTCAAGGGCATCTTCCTACATCGAAAACATGCATGAGAAACCCAGAAGATGGTACACCGTGTGATTTTGAAAGGTTTCTAATACGCACCTCATTTCTCATCTCCTTGTGCTCGGGTTCGCCATTCCAGCTACTTTACTAGCAATCTCCCTACTTGGAGAATCAGCACGTTTAACCTCCTGTTCCCTACAGGTTGCAATTTGTCCTGAGGATGAACGGGAAGAGGGGCAACCAATGAGAGACTAGATCTAGGTGTTGGGACAGGCACAGGTCACTCTATTTTCCCATCAGGAAGAAGAATTAACCACAGGCTCAGCCTGCCGCCCAGAAGCAGAATAGGGCCTGAGGCAATCCCGCGCTTTTGCGGCCAGCTCCCAAAAAAGCGAGTTGAATAATCGAGGTCAGGGACACTGCAATTCACAAACCCGCAGAGTTATAAATGATAACTCTCATCCACAGATATATTGAGGGAAGGCAACGAAGAGGATTTGAAAGCAAGGCAGAATTGCAGGAAACAGATTTCAGGAGGTAGATTCGAATCGCCTTTAAAGCACATGAAAAGCGGCAAAACGTCGACAATGATGCCCTTGGCCAAAAAGGGCGTATGCGTTTTTTCCTGAATATATTCAGGAAAAAACGCATATGCCCTGTTTGGCCAACCAAGCAACCTGGAAAGGCTAATCAGCGCTACAAAGAAGTCTCGCTTCCCATCGGTCAAAAGGGTCATGATGCAAAAAGTGTCAAAACCAGAAATGCAGGACAGGCCATGGAGAAATGGCAGCCTTGCTACGCTGATGGGCGGGATGTAAATTGCCAACAGCCACTCTGGAGAAGTGTACGGTGTGTCCTGAAACATCGAAAAAACACAGCTTAGGGAGCATAGGGCACGTCCACTCATGGGCGTATAAATTGGGAAAACTAAAAATCAGCAAGACACAGGCACCCCAAAGTTTAGGGCTGCTCTGTTGACAAGAACCTCCACTTCATGACACCTTAAATATCCCAGGAAAGAGAAAAATGGATAAAGAAGTTGTGGTCCTTATGTACAATGGAATATCACTCAGACATGAAATCAATGTCATAAGGCTAGTAGAAGCAAGATGAGTGGATTTAGGTACGACGATTCTAAGTGAAATAAGTCACACAGAAAAAGACACTTATCATAAGCTATCACTTATAGAGGGGATGTAAAAACCGCTACACTTGAACTGAATTACAAAACAGAACAGAGTCACACGTTTAGAAAACACACTATGGCTGCTTAACGGGAAAGGTGAGGTGGGGTGATGCATAAAACAAGGGTTTCAAATTCGCTCAGATACCGTTCCATACACCCAATATGTAATAGACAAGACCTACTCCTTGCTCAGTGAACTGGACTCAACACCCCCTATTTACCGCACAAGAATATATGTGACTAGTAAGAATCTTAAAACCTATGTATTGATATCTGTCTGGAAGTGAGTCAAGTGGGTGTAAAGCCGCATAAACACAGCCGTGAAAACCAGCTAAACGCCATTATAAAAATAAATTACTTTTTAAATCCCGTAAAACAAAGACAGTGAAAGAGAGAGAAATTCTTACGAAATTCGTTCAGAGGCTGTGATGCAACCTGGATTGACCATATCTAGACCCACAGCTGGATGAGACATAAAAGTGGACACTCTTGGGGCTGAAAGGTTGGGTGAGGTTGGGTGAGCAAACGCAGACCCTTTAAAGTAATACTGCGTGGTACCCATCCCATGGGTCCCAAATCTCCAGGTTCAAGGACATCTTCCTACATCGAAAACATGCATGAGAAACCCAGAAGATGGTACACCGTGTGATTTTGAAACGTTTCTAATACGCACCTCATTTCTCATCTCCTTGTGCTCGGGTTCGCCTTTCCAGCTACGTTACTAGCAATCTCCCTACTTGGAGAATCAGCACCTTTAACCTCCTGTTCCCTATAGGTTGCAATTTGTCCTGAGGATGAACGGGAAGAGGGGCAACCAATGAGAAACAAGATCTAGGTGTTGGGACAGGCACAGTTCACTCTATTTTCCCATCAGGAATAAGAATTATCCACAGGCTCAGCCTGCCGCCAGGAACCAGAATAGGGCCTGAGGCAATCTCGTGCTTTTGCGGCCAGCTCCCAAAAAAGACAGTTGAAAAATGGAGCTCATGGGCACTGCCAGTCACAAACCTGCTGAGTTATAAATGATAACTCTCATCCACAGATATATTGAGGGAAGGCAATGAAGAGGATTTGAAAGCAAGGCAGAATTGCAGGAAACAGATTTCAGGAGGTAGATTTGAATCGCCTTTAAAGCACATGAAAAGCGGCAAAACGTCGACGATGATGCCCTTTGCCAAAAAGGGCGTATGCGTTTTTTCCTGAATATATTCAGGAAAAAACGCATACGCCCTGTTTGGCCAACCAAGCAACCTGGAAAGGCTAATCAGCGCTACAAAGAAGTCTCGCTTCCCATCAATCAAAAGGGCCATGTTGCAAAAAGTGTCAAAACCAGAAATGCAGGACAGGCCATGGAGAAATGGCAGCCTTGCTACGCTGATGGGCGGGATGTAAATTGCCAACAGCCACTATGGAGAAGTGTACGGTGTGTCCTGTCACATCGAAAAAACACAGCTTAGGGAGCATAGGGCATTTCCACTCATGGGCGTATATATTGGGAAAACTAAAAATCAGCAAGACACAGGCACCCCAAAGTTTAGGGCTGCTCTGTTGACAAGAACCTCCACTTCATGGCACCTTAAATATCCCAGGAAAGAGAAAAATGGATAAAGAAGTTGTGGTCCTTATGTACAATGGAATATCACTCAGACATGAAATCAATGTCATAAGGCTAGTAGAAGCAAGATGAGTGGATTTAGGTACGACGATTCTAAGTTAAATAAGTCACACAGAAAAAGACACTTATCATAAGCTATCACTTATAGAGGGGATGTAAAAACCGCTACACTTGAACTGAATTACAAAACAGAACAGAGTCAGACGTTTAGAAATCACACTATGGCTGCTTAACGGGAAAGGTGAGGTGGGGTGATGCATAAAACAAGGGTTTCAAATTCGCTCAGATACCGTTCCATACACCCAATATGTAATAGACAAGACCTACTCCTTGCTCAGTGAACTGGACTCAACACCCCGTATTCACCGCACAAGAATATATGTGACTAGTAAGAATCTTAAAACCTATGTATTGATATCTGTCTGGAAGTGAGTCAAGTGGGTGTAAAGCCGCATAAACATAGCCGTGAAAAGCAGCTAAACCCCATTATAAAAATAAATTACTTTTAAAAACCCGTAAAACAAAGACAGTGAAAGAGAGAGAAATTCTTACAAAATTCGTTCAGAGGCTGTGATGCAACCTGGATTGACCATATCTAGACCCACAGCTGGATGAGACATAAGGGTGGACACTCTTGGGGCTGAAAGGTTGGGTGAGGTTGGGTGAGCAAATGCAGACCCTTTAAAGTAATACTGCGTGGTACCCATCCCATGGGTCCCAAATCTCCAGGTTCAAGGGCATCTTCCTACATCGAAAACATGCATGAGAAACCCAGAAGATGGTACACCGTGTGATTTTGAAAGGTTTCTAATACGCACCTCATTTCTCATCTCCTTGTGCTCGGGTTCGCCATTCCAGCTACTTTACTAGCAATCTCCCTACTTGGAGAATCAGCACGTTTAACCTCCTGTTCCCTACAGGTTGCAATTTGTCCTGAGGATGAACGGGAAGAGGGGCAACCAATGAGAGACTAGATCTAGGTGTTGGGACAGGCACAGGTCACTCTATTTTCCCATCAGGAAGAAGAATTAACCACAGGCTCAGCCTGCCGCCCAGAAGCAGAATAGGGCCTGCGGCAATCCCGCGCTTTTGCGGCCAGCTCCCAAAAAAGCGAGTTGAATAATCGAGCTCAGGGACTCTGCAATTCACAAACCCGCAGAGTTATAAATGATAACTCTCATCCACAGATATATTGAGGGAAGGCAACGAAGAGGATTTGAAAGCAAGGCAGAATTGCAGGAAACAGATTTCAGGAGGTAGATTCGAATCGCCTTTAAAGCACATGAAAAGCGGCAAAACGTCGACAATGATGCCCTTGGCCAAAAAGGGCGTATGCGTTTTTTCCTGAATATATTCAGGAAAAAACGCATAAGCCCTGTTTGGCCAACCAAGCAACCTGGAAAGGCTAATCAGCGCTACAAAGAAGTCTCGCTTCCCATCGGTCAAAAGGGTCATGATGCAAAAAGTGTCAAAACCAGAAATGCAGGACAGGCCATGGAGAAATGGCAGCCTTGCTACGCTGATGGGCGGGATGTAAATTGCCAACAGCCACTCTGGAGAAGTGTACGGTGTGTCCTGAAACATCGAAAAAACACAGCTTAGGGAGCATAGGGCACGTTCACTCATGGGCGTATAAATTGGGAAAACTAAAAATCAGCAAGACACAGGCACCCCAAAGTTTAGGGCTGCTCTGTTGACAAGAACCTCCACTTCATGACACCTTAAATATCCCAGGAAAGAGAAAAATGGATAAAGAAGTTGCGGTCCTTATGTACAATGGAATATCACTCAGACATGAAATCAATGTCATAAGGCTAGTAGAAGCAAGATGAGTGGATTTAGGTACGACGATTCTAAGTGAAATAAGTCACACAGAAAAAGACACTTATCATAAGCTATCACTTATAGAGGGAATGTAAAAACCGCTATACTTGAACTGAATTACAAAACAGAACAGAGTCACACGTTTAGAAAACACACTATGGCTGCTTAACGGGAAAGGTGAGGTGGGGTGATGCATAAAACAAGGGTTTCAAATTCGCTCAGATACCGTTCCATACACCCAATATGTAATAGACAAGACCTACTCCTTGCTCAGTGAACTGGACTCAACACCCCCTATTTACCGCACAAGAATATATGTGACTAGTAAGAATCTTAAAACCTATGTATTGATATCTGTCTGGAAGTGAGTCAAGTGGGTGTAAAGCCGCATAAACACAGCCGTGAAAACCAGCTAAACGCCATTATAAAAATAAATTACTTTTAAAAACCCGTAAAACAAAGACTGTGAAAGAGAGAGAAATTCTTACGAAATTCGTTCAGAGGCTGTGATGCAACCTGGATTGACCATATCTAGACCCACAGCTGGATGAGACATAAAAGTGGACACTCTTGGGGCTGAAAGTTTGGGTGAGGTTGGGTGAGCAAACGCAGACCCTTTAAAGTAATACTGCCTGGTACCCATCCCATGGGTCCCAAATCTCCAGGTTCAAGGGCATCTTCCTACATCGAAAACATGCATGAGAAACCCAGAAGATGGTACACCGTGTGATTTTGAAAGGTTTCTAATACGCACCTCATTTCCCATTTCCTTGTGCTCGGGTTCGCCTTTCCAGCTACTTTACTAGCAATCTCCCTACTTGGAGAATCAGCACCTTTAACCTCCTGTTCCCTACAGGTTGCAATTTGTCCTGAGGATGAACGGGAAGAGGGGCAACCAATGAGAAACAAGATCTAGGTGTTGGGACAGGCACAGTTCACTCTATTTTCCCATCAGGAAGAAGAATTATCCACAGGCTCAGCCTGCCGCCAGGAACCAGAATAGGGCCTGAGGCAATCTCGTGCTTTTGCGGCCAGCTCCCAAAAAAGACAGTTGAAAAATGGAGCTCATGGGCACTGCCATTCACAAACCTGCTGAGTTATAAATGATAACTCTCATCCACAGATATATTGAGGGAAGGCAATGAAGAGGATTTGAAAGCAAGGCAGAATTGCAGGAAACAGATTTCAGGAGGTAGATTTGAATCGCCTTTAAAGCACATGAAAAGCGGCAAAACGTCGACAATGATGCCCTTTGCCAAAAAGGGCGTATGCGTTTTTTCCTGAATATATTCAGGAAAAAACGCATACGCCCTGTTTGGCCAACCAAGCAACCTGGAAAGGCTAATCAGCGCTACAAAGAAGTCTCGCTTCCCATCAGTCAAAAGGGCCATGTTGCAAAAAGTGTCAAAACCAGAAATGCAGGACAGGCCATGGAGAAATGGCAGCCTTGCTACGCTGATGGGCGGGATGTAAATTGCCAACAGCCACTCTGGAGAAGTGTACGGTGTGTCCTGAAACATCGAAAAAACACAGCTTAGGGAGCATAGTGCATTTCCACTCATGGGCGTATATATTGGGAAAACTAAAAATCAGCAAGACACAGGCAACCCGAAATTTAGGGCTGCTCTGTTGACAAGAACCTCCACTTCATGACACCTAAAATATCCCAGGAAAGAGAAAAATGGATAAAGTAGTTGTGGTCCTTATGTACAATGGAATATCACTCAGACATGAAATCAATGTCATAAGGCTAGTAGAAGCAAGATGAGTGGATTTAGGTACGATGATTCTAAGTGAAATAAGTCACACAGAAAAAGACACTTATCATAAGCTATCACTTATAGAGGGAATGTAAAAACCGCTACACTTGAACTGAATTACAAACAGAACAGAGTCACACGTTTAGAAAACACACTATGGCTGCTTAACGGGAAAGGTGAGGTGGGGTGATGCATAAAACAAGGGTTTCAAATTCGCTCAGATACCGTTCCATACACCCAATATGTAATAGACAAGACCTACTCCTTGCTCAGTGAACTGGACTAAACACCCCCTATTCACCGCACAAGAATATATGTGACTAGTAAGAATCTTAAAACCTATGTATTGATATCTGTCTGGAAGTTAGTCAAGTGGGTGTAAAGCCGCATAAACACAGCCGTGAAAAGCAGCTAAACCCCATTATAAAAATAAATTGCTTTTAAAAACCCGTAAAACAAAGACAGTGAAAGAGAGAGAAATTCTTACAAAATTCGTTCAGAGGCTGTGATGCAACCTGGATTGACCATATCTAGACCCACAGCTGGATGAGACATAAGGGTGGACACTCTTGGGGCTGAAAGTTTGGGTGAGGTTGGGTGAGCAAACGCACCCTTTAAAGTAATACTGCCTGGTACCCATCCCATGGGTCCCAAATCTCCAGGTTCAAGGGCATCTTCCTACATCGAAAACATGCATGAGAAACCCAGAAGATGGTACACCGTGTGATTTTGAAAGGTTTCTAATACGCACCTCATTTCTCATCTCCTTGTGCTCGGGTTCGCCTTTCCAGCTACTTTACTAGCAATCTCCCTACTTGGAGAATCAGCACCTTTAAGCTCCTGTTCCCTACAGGTTGCAATTTGTCCTGAGGCTGAACGGGAAGAGGGGCAACCAATGAGAGACTAGATCTAGGTGTTGGGACAGGCACAGGTCACTCTTTTTTCCCATCAGGAAGAAGAATTAACCACAGGCTCAGCCTGCCGCCCAGAAGCAGAATAGGGCCTGAGGCAATCCCGCGCATTTGCGGCCAGCTCCCAAAAAAGCGAGTTGAATAATCGAGCTCAGGGACACTGCAATTCACAAACCCGCAGAGTTATAAATGATAACTCTCATCCACAGATATATTGAGGGAAGGCAACGAAGAGGATTTGAAAGCAAGGCAGAATTGCAGGAAACAGATTTCAGGAGGTAGATTCGAATCGCATTTAAAGCACATGAAAAGCGGCAAAACGTCGACAATGATGCCCTTGGCCAAAAAGGGCGTATGCGTTTTTTCCTGAATATATTCAGGAAAAAACGCATACGCCCTTTTTGGCCAACCAAGCCACCTGCAAAAGCAAATCAGCGTTACAAGGAAGTCTCGCTTCCCAGCGGTCAAAAGGGCCATGCTGCAAAAAGTGTCAAAACCAGAAATGCAGGACAGGCCATGGAGAAATGGCAGCCTTGCTACGCTGATGGGCGGGATGTAAATAGCCAACAGCCACTCTGGAGAAGTGTACGGTGTGTCCTGAAACATCGAGAAAACACAGCTTAGGGAGCATAGGGCACGCCAACTCATGGGCGTATAAATTGGGAAAACTAAAAATCAGCAAGACACAGGCACCCCAAAGTTTAGGGCTGCTCTGTTGACAAGAACCTCCACTTCATGACACCTTAAATATCCCAGGAAAGAGAAAAAAGAATAAAGAAGTTGTGGTCCTTTTGTACAATGGAATATCACTCAGACATGAAATCAATGTCATAAGGCTAGTAGAAGCAAGATGAGTGGATTTAGGTACGACGATTCTAAGTGAAATAAGTCACACAGAAAAAGACACTTATCATAAGCTATCACTTATAGAGGGAATGTAAAAACCGCTACACTTGAACTGAATTACAAAACAGAACAGAGTGACACGTTTAGAAAACACACTATGGCTGCTTAACGGGAAAGGTGAGGTGGGGTGATGCATAAAACAAGGGTTTCAAATTCGCTCAGATACCGTTCCATACACCCAATATGTAATAGACAAGACCTACTCCTTGCTCAGTGAACTGGACTCAACACCCCCTATTCACCGCACAAGAATATATGTGACTAGTAAGAATCTTAAAACCTATGTATTGATATCTGTCTGGAAGTGAGTCAAGTGGGTGTAAAGCCGCATAAACATAGCCGTGAAAAGCAGCTAAACCCCATTATAAAAATAAATTACTTTTAAAAACCCGTAAAACAAAGACAGTGAAAGAGAGAGAAATTCTTACAAAATTCGTTCAGAGGCTGTGATGCAACCTGGATTGACCATATCTAGACCCACAGCTGGATGAGACATAAGGGTGGACACTCTTGGGGCTGAAAGGTTGGGTGAGGTTGGGTGAGCAAACGCAGACACTTTAAAGTAATACTGCCTGGTACCCATCCCATGGGTCCCAAATCTCCAGGTTCAAGGGCATCTTCCTACATCGAAAACATGCATGAGAAAGCCAGAAGATGGTACACCGTGTGATTTTGAAAGGTTTCTAATACGCACCTCATTTCTCATCTCCTTGTGCTCGGGTTCGCCATTCCAGGTACTTTACTAGCAATCTCCCTACTTGGAGAATCAGCACCTTTAACCTCCTGTTCCCTACAGGTTGCAATTTGTCCTGAGGATGAACAGGAAGAGGGGCAACCAATGAGAAACTAGATCTAGGTGTTGGGACAGGCACAGGTCACTCAATTTTCCCATCAGGAAGAAGAATTATCCACAGGCTCAGCCTGCCGCCAGGAACCAGAATAGGGACTGAGGAAATCCCGTGCTTTTGCGGCCAGCTCCCAAAAAAGACAGTTGAAAAATGGAGGTCAGGGGCACTGCCATTCACAAACCTGCTGAGTTATAAATGATGACTCTCATCCACAGATATATTGAGGGAAGGCAACGAAGAGGATTTGAAAGCAAGGCAGAATTGCAGGAAACAGATTTCAGGATGTAGATTTGAATCGCATTTAAAGCACATGAAAAGCGGCAAAACGTCGACAATGATGCCCTTGGCCAAACAGGGCGTATGCGTTTTTTCCTGAATATATTCAGGAAAAAACGAATACGCCCTGTTTGGCCAACCAAGCAACCTGGAAAGTCTAATCAGCGCTACAAAGAAGTCTCGCTTCCCATCGGTCAAAAGGGCCATGCTGCAAAAAGTGTCAAAACCAGAAATGCAGGACAGGCCATGGAGAAATGGCAGCCTTGCTACGCTGATGGGCGGGATGTAAATTGCCAACAGCCACTCTGGAGAAGTGTACGGTGTGTCCTGAAACATCGAAAAAACACAGCTTAGGGAGCATAGGGCACGTCCACTCATGGGCGTATAAATTGAGAAAACTAAAAATCAGCAAGACACAGGCACCCCAAAGTTTAGGGCTGCTCTGTTGACAAGAACCTCCACTTCATGGCACCTTAAATATCCCAGGAAAGAGAAAAATGGATAAAGAAGTTGTGGTCCTTATGTACAATGGAATATCACTCAGACATGAAATCAATGTCATAAGGCTAGTAGAAGCAAGATGAGTGGATTTAGGTACGACGATTCTAAGTGAAATAAGTCATACAGAAAAAGACACTTATCATAAGCTATCACTTATAGAGGGAATGTAAAAACCGCTACACTTGAACTGAATTACAAAACAGAACAGAGTCACACGTTTAGAAAACACACTATGGCTGCTTAACGGGAAAGGTGAGGTGGGGTGATGCATAAAACAAGGGTTTCAAATTCGCTCAGATACCGTTCCATACACCCAATATGTAATAGACAAGACCTACTCCTTGCTCAGTGAACTGGACTCAACACCCCCTATTCACCGCACAAGAATATATGTGACTAGTAAGAATCTTAAAACCTATGTATTGATATCTGTCTGGAAGTGAGTCAAGTGGGTGTAAAGCCGCATAAACATAGCCGTGAAAAGCAGCTAAACCCCATTATAAAAATAAATTACTTTTAAAAACCCGTAAAACAAAGACTGTGAAAGAGAGAGAAATTCTTACGAAATTCGTTCAGAGGCTGTGATGCAACCTGGATTGACCATATCTAGACCCACAGCTGGATGAGACATAAAAGTGGACACTCTTGGGGCTGAAAGGTTGGGTGAGGTTGGGTGAGCAAACGCAGACCCTTTAAAGTAATACTGCCTGGTACCCATCCCATGGGTCCCAAATCTCCAGGTTCAAGGGCATCTTCCTACATCGAAAACATGCATGAGAAACCCAGAAGATGGTACACCGTGTGATTTTGAAAGGTTTCTAATACGCACCTCATTTCCCATTTCCTTGTGCTCGGGTTCGCCTTTCCAGGTACTTTACTAGCAATCTCCCTACTTGGAGAATCAGCACCTTTAACCTCCTGTTCCCTACAGGTTGCAATTTGTCCTGAGGATGAACGGGAAGAGGGGCAACCAATGAGAAACAAGATCTAGGTGTTGGGACAGGCACAGTTCACTCTATTTTCCCATCAGGAAGAAGAATTATCCACAGGCTCAGCCTGCCGCCAGGAACCAGAATAGGGCCTGAGGCAATCTCGTGCTTTTGCGGCCAGCTCCCAAAAAAGACAGTTGAAAAATGGAGCTCATGGGCACTGCCATTCACAAACCTGCTGAGTTATAAATGATAACTCTCATCCACAGATATATTGAGGGAAGGCAATGAAGAGGATTTGAAAGCAAGGCAGAATTGCAGGAAACAGATTTCAGGAGGTAGATTTGAATCGCCTTTAAAGCACATGAAAAGCGGCAAAACGTCGACAATGATGCCCTTTGCCAAAAAGGGCGTATGCGTTTTTTCCTGAATATATTCAGGAAAAAACGCATACGCCCTGTTTGGCCAACCAAGCAACCTGGAAAGGCTAATCAGCGCTACAAAGAAGTCTCGCTTCCCATCAGTCAAAAGGGCCATGTTGCAAAAAGTGTCAAAACCAGAAATGCAGGACAGGCCATGGAGAAATGGCAGCCTTGCTACGCTGATGGGCGGGATGTAAATTGCCAACAGCCACTCTGGAGAAGTGTACGGTGTGTCCTGAAACATCGAAAAAACACAGCTTAGGGAGCATAGTGCATTTCCACTCATGGGCGTATATATTGGGAAAACTAAAAATCAGCAAGACACAGGCAACCCGAAATTTAGGGCTGCTCTGTTGACAAGAACCTCCACTTCATGACACCTAAAATATCCCAGGAAAGAGAAAAATGGATAAAGTAGTTGTGGTCCTTATGTACAATGGAATATCACTCAGACATGAAATCAATGTCATAAGGCTAGTAGAAGCAAGATGAGTGGATTTAGGTACGATGATTCTAAGTGAAATAAGTCACACAGAAAAAGACACTTATCATAAGCTATCACTTATAGAGGGAATGTAAAAACCGCTACACTTGAACTGAATTACAAACAGAACAGAGTCACACGTTTAGAAAACACACTATGGCTGCTTAACGGGAAAGGTGAGGTGGGGTGATGCATAAAACAAGGGTTTCAAATTCGCTCAGATACCGTTCCATACACCCAATATGTAATAGACAAGACCTACTCCTTGCTCAGTGAACTGGACTAAACACCCCCTATTCACCGCACAAGAATATATGTGACTAGTAAGAATCTTAAAACCTATGTATTGATATCTGTCTGGAAGTGAGTCAAGTGGGTGTAAAGCCGCATAAACACAGCCGTGAAAAGCAGCTAAACCCCATTATAAAAATAAATTGCTTTTAAAAACCCGTAAAACAAAGACAGTGAAAGAGAGAGAAATTCTTACAAAATTCGTTCAGAGGCTGTGATGCAACCTGGATTGACCATATCTAGACCCACAGCTGGATGAGACATAAGGGTGGACACTCTTGGGGCTGAAAGTTTGGGTGAGGTTGGTTGAGCAAACGCACCCTTTAAAGTAATACTGCCTGGTACCCATCCCATGGGTCCCAAATCTCCAGGTTCAAGGGCATCTTCCTACATCGAAAACATGCATGAGAAACCCAGAAGATGGTACACCGTGTGATTTTGAAAGGTTTCTAATACGCACCTCATTTCTCATCTCCTTGTGCTCGGGTTCGCCTTTCCAGCTACTTTACTAGCAATCTCCCTACTTGGAGAATCAGCACCTTTAAGCTCCTGTTCCCTACAGGTTGCAATTTGTCCTGAGGCTGAACGGGAAGAGGGGCAACCAATGAGAGACTAGATCTAGGTGTTGGGACAGGCACAGGTCACTCTTTTTTCCCATCAGGAAGAAGAATTAACCACAGGCTCAGCCTGCCGCCCAGAAGCAGAATAGGGCCTGAGGCAATCCCGCGCATTTGCGGCCAGCTCCCAAAAAAGCGAGTTGAATAATCGAGCTCAGGGACACTGCAATTCACAAACCCGCAGAGTTATAAATGATAACTCTCATCCACAGATATATTGAGGGAAGGCAACGAAGAGGATTTGAAAGCAAGGCAGAATTGCAGGAAACAGATTTCAGGAGGTAGATTCGAATCGCATTTAAAGCACATGAAAAGCGGCAAAACGTCGACAATGATGCCCTTGGCCAAAAAGGGCGTATGCGTTTTTTCCTGAATATATTCAGGAAAAAACGCATACGCCCTTTTTGGCCAACCAAGCCACCTGCAAAAGCAAATCAGCGTTACAAGGAAGTCTCGCTTCCCAGCGGTCAAAAGGGCCATGCTGCAAAAAGTGTCAAAACCAGAAATGCAGGACAGGCCATGGAGAAATGGCAGCCTTGCTACGCTGATGGGCGGGATGTAAATAGCCAACAGCCACTCTGGAGAAGTGTACGGTGTGTCCTGAAACATCGAGAAAACACAGCTTAGGGAGCATAGGGCACGCCAACTCATGGGCGTATAAATTGGGAAAACTAAAAATCAGCAAGACACAGGCACCCCAAAGTTTAGGGCTGCTCTGTTGACAAGAACCTCCACTTCATGACACCTTAAATATCCCAGGAAAGAGAAAAAAGAATAAAGAAGTTGTGGTCCTTTTGTACAATGGAATATCACTCAGACATGAAATCAATGTCATAAGGCTAGTAGAAGCAAGATGAGTGGATTTAGGTACGACGATTCTAAGTGAAATAAGTCACACAGAAAAAGACACTTATCATAAGCTATCACTTATAGAGGGAATGTAAAAACCGCTACACTTGAACTGAATTACAAAACAGAACAGAGTGACACGTTTAGAAAACACACTATGGCTGCTTAACGGGAAAGGTGAGGTGGGGTGATGCATAAAACAAGGGTTTCAAATTCGCTCAGATACCGTTCCATACACCCAATATGTAATAGACAAGACCTACTCCTTGCTCAGTGAACTGGACTCAACACCCCCTATTCACCGCACAAGAATATATGTGACTAGTAAGAATCTTAAAACCTATGTATTGATATCTGTCTGGAAGTGAGTCAAGTGGGTGTAAAGCCGCATAAACATAGCCGTGAAAAGCAGCTAAACCCCATTATAAAAATAAATTACTTTTAAAAACCCGTAAAACAAAGACAGTGAAAGAGAGAGAAATTCTTACAAAATTCGTTCAGAGGCTGTGATGCAACCTGGATTGACCATATCTAGACCCACAGCTGGATGAGACATAAGGGTGGACACTCTTGGGGCTGAAAGGTTGGGTGAGGTTGGGTGAGCAAACGCAGACACTTTAAAGTAATACTGCCTGGTACCCATCCCATGGGTCCCAAATCTCCAGGTTCAAGGGCATCTTCCTACATCGAAAACATGCATGAGAAAGCCAGAAGATGGTACACCGTGTGATTTTGAAAGGTTTCTAATACGCACCTCATTTCTCATCTCCTTGTGCTCGGGTTCGCCATTCCAGGTACTTTACTAGCAATCTCCCTACTTGGAGAATCAGCACCTTTAACCTCCTGTTCCCTACAGGTTGCAATTTGTCCTGAGGATGAACAGGAAGAGGGGCAACCAATGAGAAACTAGATCTAGGTGTTGGGACAGGCACAGGTCACTCAATTTTCCCATCAGGAAGAAGAATTATCCACAGGCTCAGCCTGCCGCCAGGAACCAGAATAGGGACTGAGGAAATCCCGTGCTTTTGCGGCCAGCTCCCAAAAAAGACAGTTGAAAAATGGAGGTCAGGGGCACTGCCATTCACAAACCTGCTGAGTTATAAATGATGACTCTCATCCACAGATATATTGAGGGAAGGCAACGAAGAGGATTTGAAAGCAAGGCAGAATTGCAGGAAACAGATTTCAGGATGTAGATTTGAATCGCATTTAAAGCACATGAAAAGCGGCAAAACGTCGACAATGATGCCCTTGGCCAAACAGGGCGTATGCGTTTTTTCCTGAATATATTCAGGAAAAAACGAATACGCCCTGTTTGGCCAACCAAGCAACCTGGAAAGTCTAATCAGCGCTACAAAGAAGTCTCGCTTCCCATCGGTCAAAAGGGCCATGCTGCAAAAAGTGTCAAAACCAGAAATGCAGGACAGGCCATGGAGAAATGGCAGCCTTGCTACGCTGATGGGCGGGATGTAAATTGCCAACAGCCACTCTGGAGAAGTGTACGGTGTGTCCTGAAACATCGAAAAAACACAGCTTAGGGAGCATAGGGCACGTCCACTCATGGGCGTATAAATTGAGAAAACTAAAAATCAGCAAGACACAGGCACCCCAAAGTTTAGGGCTGCTCTGTTGACAAGAACCTCCACTTCATGGCACCTTAAATATCCCAGGAAAGAGAAAAATGGATAAAGAAGTTGTGGTCCTTATGTACAATGGAATATCACTCAGACATGAAATCAATGTCATAAGGCTAGTAGAAGCAAGATGAGTGGATTTAGGTACGACGATTCTAAGTGAAATAAGTCATACAGAAAAAGACACTTATCATAAGCTATCACTTATAGAGGGAATGTAAAAACCGCTACACTTGAACTGAATTACAAAACAGAACAGAGTCACACGTTTAGAAAACACACTATGGCTGCTTAACGGGAAAGGTGAGGTGGGGTGATGCATAAAACAAGGGTTTCAAATTCGCTCAGATACCGTTCCATACACCCAATATGTAATAGACAAGACCTACTCCTTGCTCAGTGAACTGGACTCAACACCCCCTATTCACCGCACAAGAATATATGTGACTAGTAAGAATCTTAAAACCTATGTATTGATATCTGTCTGGAAGTGAGTCAAGTGGGTGTAAAGCCGCATAAACATAGCCGTGAAAAGCAGCTAAACCCCATTATAAAAATAAATTACTTTTAAAAACCCGTAAAACAAAGACAGTGAAAGAGAGAGAAATTCTTACAAAATTCGTTCAGAGGCTGTGATGCAACCTGGATTGACCATATCTAGACCCACAGCTGGATGAGACATAAGGGTGGACACTCTTGGGGCTGAAAGGTTGGGTGAGGTTGGGTGAGCAAACGCAGACACTTTAAAGTAATACTGCCTGGTACCCATCCCATGGGTCCCAAATCTCCAGGTTCAAGGGCATCTTCCTACATCGAAAACATGCATGAGAAACCCAGAAGATGGTACACCGTGTGATTTTGAAAGGTTTCTAATACGCACCTCATTTCTCATCTCCTTGTGCTCGGGTTCGCCATTCCAGGTACTTTACTAGCAATCTCCCTACTTGGAGAATCAGCACCTTTAACCTCCTGTTCCCTACAGGTTGCAATTTGTCCTGAGGATGAACAGGAAGAGGGGCAACCAATGAGAAACTAGATCTAGGTGTTGGGACAGGCACAGGTCACTCAATTTTCCCATCAGGAAGAAGAATTATCCACAGGCTCAGCCTGCCGCCAGGAACCAGAATAGGGACTGAGGCAATCCCGTGCTTTTGCGGCCAGCTCCCAAAAAAGACAGTTGAAAAATGGAGGTCAGGGGCACTGCCATTCACAAACCTGCTGAGTTATAAATGATGACTCTCATCCACAGATATATTGAGGGAAGGCAACGAAGAGGATTTGAAAGCAAGGCAGAATTGCAGGAAACAGATTTCAGGATGTAGATTTGAATCGCATTTAAAGCACATGAAAAGCGGCAAAACGTCGACAATGATGCCCTTGGCCAAACAGGGCGTATGCGTTTTTTCCTGAATATATTCAGGAAAAAACGAATACGCCCTGTTTGGCCAACCAAGCAACCTGGAAAGTCTAATCAGCGCTACAAAGAAGTCTCGCTTCCCATCGGTCAAAAGGGCCATGCTGCAAAAAGTGTCAAAACCAGAAATGCAGGACAGGCCATGGAGAAATGGCAGCCTTGCTACGCTGATGGGCGGGATGTAAATTGCCAACAGCCACTCTGGAGAAGTGTACGGTGTGTCCTGAAACATCGAAAAAACACAGCTTAGGGAGCATAGGGCACGTCCACTCATGGGCGTATAAATTGAGAAAACTAAAAATCAGCAAGACACAGGCACCCCAAAGTTTAGGGCTGCTCTGTTGACAAGAACCTCCACTTCATGGCACCTTAAATATCCCAGGAAAGAGAAAAATGGATAAAGAAGTTGTGGTCCTTATGTACAATGGAATATCACTCAGACATGAAATCAATGTCATAAGGCTAGTAGAAGCAAGATGAGTGGATTTAGGTACGACGATTCTAAGTGAAATAAGTCATACAGAAAAAGACACTTATCATAAGCTATCACTTATAGAGGGAATGTAAAAACCGCTACACTTGAACTGAATTACAAAACAGAACAGAGTCACACGTTTAGAAAACACACTATGGCTGCTTAACGGGAAAGGTGAGGTGGGGTGATGCATAAAACAAGGGTTTCAAATTCGCTCAGATACCGTTCCATACACCCAATATGTAATAGACAAGACCTACTCCTTGCTCAGTGAACTGGACTCAACACCCCCTATTCACCGCACAAGAATATATGTGACTAGTAAGAATCTTAAAACCTATGTATTGATATCTGTCTGGAAGTGAGTCAAGTGGGTGTAAAGCCGCATAAACACAGCCTTGAAAAGCAGCTAAACCCCATTATAAAAATAAATTACTTTTAAAAACCCGTAAAACAAAGACAGTGAAAGAGAGAGAAATTCTTACAAAATTCGTTCAGAGGCTGTGATGCAACCTGGATTGACCATATCTAGACACACAGCTGGATGAGAAATAAGGGTGGACACTCTTGGGGCTGAGAGGTTGTGTGAGGTTGGGTGAGCAAACACAGACCCTTTAAAGTAATACTGCGTGGTACCCATCCCATGGGTCCCAAATCTCCAGGTTCAAGGGCATATTCCTACATCGAAAACATGCATGTGTAACCCAGAAGATGGTACACCGTGTGATTTTCAAAGGTTTCTAAAACGCAACTCATTTCTCATCTCCTTGTGCTCGGGTTCGCCATTCCAGGTACTTTACTAGCAATCTCCCTACTTGGAGAATCAGCACCTTTAACCTCCTGTTCCGTACAGGTTGCCATTTGTCCTGAGGATGAAAGGGAAGAGGGGCAACCAATGAGAGACTAGATCTAGGTGTTGGGACAGGCACAGGTCACTCTATTTTCCCATCAGGAAGAAGAATTAACCACAGGCTCAGCCTACCGCCGGGAACCAGAATAGGGCCTTAGGCAATACCGTGCGTTTGCGGCCAGCTCCCAAAAAAGACAGTTGAAAAATGGAGCTCAGGGGCACTGCAATTCACAAACCTGCTGAGTTATAAATGATAACTCTCGTCCAAAAATATATTGAGGGAAGGCAACGAAGAGGATTTGAAAGCAAGGCAGAATTGCAGGAAACATGTTTCAGGAGGTAGATTCGAATAGCCTTTAAAGCATATGTAAAGTGGCAAAAGTTCGACAATGATGCCCTTGGCCAAAAAGGGCGTATGCGTTTTTTCCTGAATATATTCAGGAAAAAACGCATACGCCCTTTTTGGCCAACCAAGCAACCTGGAAAGGGAAATCAGCGCTACAAAGAAGTCTCGCTTCCCATCGGTCAAAAGGGCCATGCTGCAAAAAGTGTCAAAACCAGAAATGCAGGACAGGCCATGGAGAAATGTCAGCCTTGCTACGGTGATGGGCGGGATGTAAATTGCCAACAGCCACTCTGGAGAAGTGTACGGTGTGTCCTGAAACATCGAAAAAACACAGCTTAGGGAGCATAGGGCACGGCCACTCATGGGCGTATAAATTGGGAAAATTAAAAATCAGCAAGACACAGGCACCCCAAAGTTTAGGGCTGCTCTGTTGACAAGAACCTCCACTTCATGACACCTTAAATATCCCAGGAAAGAGAAAAATGGATAAAGAAGTTGTGGTCCTTATGTACAATGGAATATCACTCAGACATGAAATCAATGTCATAAGGCTAGTAGAAGCAAGATGAGTGGATTTAGGTACGACGATTCTAAGTGAAATAAGACACACAGAAAAAGACACTTATCATAAGCTATCACTTATAGAGGGAAAGTAAAAACCGCTACACTTGAACTGAATTACAAAACAGAACAGAGTCACACGTTTAGAAAACACACTATGGCTGCTTAACGGGAAAGGTGAGGTGGGGTGATGCATAAAACAAGGGTTTCAAATTCGTTCAGATACCGTTCCATACACCCAATATGTAATAGACAAGACCTACTCCTTGCTCAGTGAACTGGACTCAACACCCCCTATTCACCACACAAGAATATATCTGACTAGTAAGAATCTTAAAACCTATGTATTGTATCTGTCTGGAATTGAGTCAAGTGGGTGTAAAGCCGCATAAACACAGCGGTGAAAAACAGCTAAACCCCATTATAAAAATAAATTACTTTTAAAAACCCGTAAAACAAAGACTGTGAAAGAGAGAGAATTTCTTCCAAAATTCGGTCTGGGGCTGGGATGCAACCTGGATTGACCATATCTAGACATACAGCTGGATGAGACATAAGGGTGGACACTCTTGGGGCTGAGAGTTTGGGTGAGCTTGGGTGAGCAAACGCAGAACCTTTAAAGTAATACTGCGTGGTACGCATCCCATGGGTCCCAAATCTCCAGGTTCAAGGGCATCTTCCTACATCGAAAACATGCATGAGAAACCCAGAAGAAGGTACACCATGTGATTTTGAAAGGTTTCTAAAACACACATCATTTCTCATCTCCTTGTGCTCGGGTTCGCAATTCCAGCTACTTTATTAGCAATCTCCCTACTTGGAGAATCAGCACCTTTAACCTCCTGTTCCCTACAGGTTGCAATTTGTCCTGAGGATGAACGGGAAGAGGGGCAACCAATGAGAGACTAGATCTAGGTGTTGGGACAGGCACAGGTCACTCTATTTTCCCATCAGGAAGAAGAATTATCCACAGGCTCAGCCTGCCGCCCAGAAACAGAATAGGGCCTGAGGCAATCCCGTGCGTTTGAGGCCAGCTCCCAAAAAAGCGAGTTGAAAAATGGAGCCCAGGGACACTGCCATTCACAAACCCGCAGAGTTATAAATGATAACTCTCGTCCACAAATATATTGAGGGAAGGCAACGAAGAGGATTTGAAAGCAAGGCAGAATTGCAGGAAACAGGTTTCAGGAGGTAGATTCGAATCGCCTTTAAAGCACATGAAAAGTCGCAAAACGTCAAAAACGATGCCCTTGGCCAAAAAGGGCGTATGCGTTTTTTCCTGAATATATTCAGGAAAAATCGCATACGCCCTTTTTGGCCAACCAAGCAACCTGGAAAGGCAAATCAGCGCTACAAAGAAGTCTCGCTTCCCATCGGTCAAAAGGGCCATGCTGCAAAAAGTGTCAAAACCAGAAATGCAGGACAGGCCATGGAGAAATGTCAGCCTTGCTACGCTGATGGGCGGGATGTAAATTGCCAACAGCCACTCTGGAGAAGTGTACGGTGTGTCCTGAAACATCGAAAAAACACAGCTTAGGGAGCATAGGGCACGTCCACTCATGGGCGTATAAATTGGGAAAATTAAAAATCAGCAAGACACAGGCACCCCAAAGTTTAGGGCTGCTCTGTTGACAAGAACCTACACTTCATGACACCTTAAATATCCCAGGAAAGAGAAAAATGGATAAAGAAGTTGTGGTCCTTATGTACAATGGAATATCACTCAGACATGAAATCAATGTCATAAGGCTAGTAGAAGCAAGATGAGTGGATTTAGGTACGACGATTCTAAGTGAAATAAGTCACACAGAAAAAGACACTTATCATAAGCTATCACTTATAGAGGAAATGTAAAAACCGCTACACTTGAACTGAATTACAAAACAGAACAGAGTCACACGTTTAGAAAACACACTATGGCTGCTTAACGGGACAGGTGAGGTGGGGTGATGCATAAAACAAGGGTTTCAAATTCGTTCAGATACCGTTCCATACACCCAATATGTAATAGACAAGACCTACTCCTTGCTCAGTGAACTGGACTCAACACCCCCTATTCACCACACAAGAATATATCTGACTAGTAAGAATCTTAAAACCTATGTATTGATATCTGTCTGGAAGTGAGTCAAGTGGGTGTAAAGCCGCATAAACACAGCGGTGAAAAACAGCTAAACCCCATTATAAAAATAAATTACTTTTAAAAACCCGTAAAACAAAGACTGTGAAAGAGAGAGAAATTCTTCCAAAATTCGGTCTGGGGTTGGGATGCAACCTGGATTGACCATATCTAGACATACAGCTGGATGAGACATAAGGGTGGACACTCTTGGGGCTGAGAGGTTGGGTGAGGTTGGGTGAGCAAACGCAGAACCTTTAAAGAAATACTGCGTGGTACGCATCCCATGGGTCCCAAATCTCCAGGTTCAAGGGCATATTCCTACATCGAAAACATGCATGAGAAACCCAGAAGGTGGTACACCGTGTGATTTTGAAAGGTTTCTAAAACGCACCTCATTTCTCATTTCCTTGTGTTCGGGTTCGCCATTCCAGCTACTTTACTAGAAATCTCCCTACTTGGAGAATCAGCACCTTTAACCTCCTGTTCCGTACAGGTTGCAATTTGTCCTGAGGATGAAAGGGAAGAGGGGCAACCAATGAGAGACTAGATCTAGGTGTTGGGACAGGCACAGGTCACTCTATTTTCCCATCAGGAAGAAGAATTAACCACAGGCTCAGCCTGCCCCCCGGAACCTGAATAGGGCCTGAGGCAATCCCGTGCTTTTGCGGCCAGCTCCCAAAAAAGACAGTTGAAAAATGGAGCTCAGGGGCACTGCCATTCACAAACCCGCAGAGTTATAAATGATAACTCTCTTCCACAAATATATTGAGGGAAGGCAACGAAGAGGATTTGAAAGCAAGGCAGAATTGCAGGAAACATGTTTCGGGAGGTAGATTCGAATCGCCTTTAAAGCATATGTAAAGTGGCAAAACTTCGACAATGATGCCCTTGGCCAAAAAGGGCGTATGCGTTTTTTCCTGAATATATTCAGGAAAAAACGCATACGCCCTTTTTGGCCAACCAAGCAACCTGGAAAGGCAAATCAGCGCTACAAAGAAGTCTCGCTTCCCATTGGTCAAAAGGGCCATGCTGCAAACAGTGTCAAAACCAGAAATGCAGGACAGGCCATGGAGAAATGTCAGCCTTGCTACGCTGATGGGCGGGATGTAAATTGCCAACAGCCACTCTGGAGAAGTGTACGGTGTGTCCTGAAACATCGAAAAAACACAGCTTAGGGAGCATAGGGCACGTCCACTCATGGGCGTATAAATTGGGAAAATTAAAAATCAGCAAGACACAGGCAACCCAAAGTTTAGGGCTGCTCTGTTGACAAGAACCTCTACTTCATGACACCTTAAATATCCCAGGAAAGAGAAAAATGGATAAAGAAGTTGTGGTCCTTATGTACAATGGAATATCACTCAGACATGAAATCAATGTCATAAGGCTAGTAGAAGCAAGATGAGTGGATTTAGGTACGACGATTCTAAGTGAAATAAGTCACACAGAAAAAGACACTTATCATAAGCTATCACTTATAGAGGAAATGTAAAAACAGCTACACTTGAACTGAATTACAAAACAGAACAGAGTCACACGTTTAGAAAACACACTATGGCTGCTTAACGGGAAAGGTGAGGTGGGGTGATGCATAAAACAAGGGTTTCAAATTCGTTCAGATACTGTTCCATACACCCAATATGTAATAGACAAGACCTACTCCTTGCTCAGTGAACTGGACTCAACATCCCCTATTCACCACACAAGAATATATCTGACTAGTAATAATCTTAAAACCTATGTATTGATATCTCTCTGGAAGTGAGTCAAGTGGGTGTAAAGCCGCATAAACACAGCGGTGAAAAACAGCTACACCCCATTATAAAAATAAATTACTTTTAAAAACCCGTAAAACAAAGACTGTGAAAGAGAGAGAAATTCTTCCAAAATTCGGTCTGGGGCTGGGATGCAACCTGGATTGACCATATCTAGACATACAGCTGGATGAGACATAAGGGTGGACACTCTTGGGGCTGAGAGGTTGGGTGAGGTTGGGTGAGCAAACGCAGAACCTTTAAAGTAATACTGCGTGGTACGCATCCCATGGGTCCCAAATCTCCAGGTTCAAGGGCATCTTCCTACATCGAAAACATACATGAGAAACCCAGAAGATGGTACACCGTGTGATTTTGAAAGGTTTCTAAAACGCACCTCATTTCTCATCTCCTTGTGCTCGGGTTCGCCATTCCAGGTACTTTACTAGCAATCTCCCTACTTGGAGAATCAGCACCTTTAACCTCCTGTTCCCTACAGGTTGCAATTTGTCCTGAGGATGAACGGGAAGAGGGGCAACCAATGAGAGACTAGATCTAGGTGTTGGGACAGGCACAGGTCACTCTATTTTCCCATCAGGAAGAAGAATTAACCACAGGCTCAGCCTGCCGCCCAGAAGCAGAATAGGGCCTGAGGCAATCCCGCGCTCTTACGGCCAGCTCCCAAAAAAGCGAGTTGAAAAATGGAGCCCAGGGACACTGCCATTCACAAACCCGCAGAGTTATAAATGATAACTCTCGTCCACAAATATATTGAGGGAAGGCAACGAAGAGGATTTGAAAGCAAGGCAGAATTGCAGGAAACAGGTTTCAGGAGGTAGATACGAATCGCCTTTAAAGCACATGAAAAGTCGCAAAACGTCAACAATGATGCCCTTGGCCAAAAAGGGCGTATGCGTTTTTTCCTGAATATATTCAGGAAAAAACGCATACGCCCTTTTTGGCCAACCAAGCAACCTGGAAAGGCAAATCAGCGCTACAAAGTAGGCTCGCTTCCCATCGGTCAAAAGGGCCATGCTGCAAAAAGTGTCAAAACCAGAAATGCAGGACAGGCCATGGAGAAATGTCAGCCTTGCTACGCTGATGGGCGGGATGTAAATTGCCAACAGCCACTCAGGAGAAGTGTACGGTGTGTCCTGAAACATCGAGAAAACACAGCTTAGGGAGCATAGGGCACGTCTACTCATGGGCGTATAAATTGGGAAAACTAAAAATCAGCAAGACACAGGCACCCCAAAGTTTAGGGCTGCTCTGTTGACAAGAACCTCCACTTCATGACACCTTAAATATCCCAGGAAAGAGAAAAATGGATAAAGAAGTTGTGGTCCTTATGTACAATGGAATATCATCAGACATGAAATCAATGTCATAAGGCTAGAAGAAGCAAGATGAGTGGACTTAGGTACGATGATTCTAAGTGAAATAAGTCACACAGAAAAAGACACTTATCATAAGCTATCACTTATAGAGGGAATGTAAAAACCGGTACACTTGAACTGAATTACAAAACAGAACAGAGTCACACGTTTAGAAAACACACTATGGTTGCTTAACGGGAAAGGTGAGGTGGGGTGATGCATAAAACAAGGGTTTCAAATTGGCTCAGATACAGTTCCATACACCCAATATGTAATAGAAAAGACCGACTCCTTGCTCAGTGAACTGGACTCAACACCCCCTATTCACCGCACAAGAATATATGTGACTAGTAAGAATCTTAAAACCTATGTATTGATATCTGTCTGGAAGAGAGTCAAGTGGGTGTAAAGCCGCATAAACACAGCCGTGAAAAGCAGCTAAACCCCATTATAAAAATAAATTACTTTTAAAAACCCGTAAAACAAAGACAGTGAAAGAGAGAGAAATTCTTACAAAATTCGTTCAGGGGCTGTGATGCAACCTGGATTGACCATATCTAGACGCACAGCTGGATGAGACATAAGGCTGGACACACTTGGGGCTGAGAGGTTGGGTGAGGTTGGGTGAGCAAACACAGACCCTTTAAGGTAATACTGCCTGGTACCCATCCCATGGGTCCCAAATCTCCAGGTTCAAGGGCATATTCCTACATCGAAAACATGCATGAGAAACCCAGAAGGTGGTACACCGTGTGATTTTGAAAGGTTTCTAAAACGCACCTCATTTCTCATTTCCTTGTGTTCGGGTTCGCCATTCCAGCTACTTTACTAGAAATCTCCCTACTTGGAGAATCAGCACCTTTAACCTCCTGTTCCGTACAGGTTGCAATTTGTCCTGAGGATGAAAGGGAAGAGGGGCAACCAATGAGAGACTAGATCTAGGTGTTGGGACAGGCACAGGTCACTCTATTTTCCCATCAGGAAGAAGAACTAACCACAGTCTCAGCCTGCCCCCCGGAACCTGAATAGGGCCTGAGGCAATCCCGTGCTTTTGCGGCCAGCTCCCAAAAAAGACAGTTGAAAAATGGAGCTCAGGGGCACTGCCATTCACAAACCCGCAGAGTTATAAATGATAACTCTCTTCCACAAATATATTGAGGGAAGGCAACGAAGAGGATTTGAAAGCAAGGCAGAATTGCAGGAAACATGTTTCAGGAGGTAGATTCGAATAGCCTTTAAAGCATATGTAAAGTGGCAAAAGTTCGACAATGATGCCCTTGGCCAAAAAGGGCGTATGCGTTTTTTCCTGAATATATTCAGGAAAAAACGCATACGCCCTTTTTGGCCAACCAAGCAACCTGGAAAGGCAAATCAGCGCTACAAAGAAGTCTCGCTTCCCATCGGTCAAAAGGGCCATGCTGCAAAAAGTGTCAAAACCAGAAATGCAGGACAGGCCATGGAGAAATGTCAGCCTTGCTACGCTGATGGGCGGGATGTAAATTGCCAACAGCCACTCTGGAGAAGTGTACGGTGTGTCCTGAAACATCGAAAAAACACAGCTTAGGGAGCATAGGGCACGTCCACTCATGGGCGTATAAATTGGGAAAATTAAAAATCAGCAAGACACAGGCACCCCAAAGTTTAGGGCTGCTCTGTTGACAAGAACCTCCACTTCATGGCACCTTAAATATCCCAGGAAAGAGAAAAATGGATAAAGAAGTTGTGGTCCTTATGTACAATGGAATATCACTCAGACATGAAATCAATGTCATAAGGCTAGTAGAAGCAAGATGAGTGGATTTAGGTACGACGATTCTAAGTGAAATAAGTCACACAGAAAAAGACACTTATCATAAGCTATCACTTATAGAGGAAATGTAAAAACCGCTACACTTGAACTGAATTACAAAACAGAACAGAGTCACACGTTTAGAAAACACACTATGGCTGCTTAACGGGACAGGTGAGGTGGGGTGATGCATAAAACAAGGGTTACAAATTCGTTCAGATACCGTTCCATACACCCAATATGTAATAGACAAGACCTACTCCTTGCTCAGTGAACTGGACTCAACACCCCCTATTCACCACACAAGAATATATCTGACTAGTAAGAATCTTAAAACCTATGTATTGATATCTGTCTGGAAGTGAGTCAAGTGGGTGTAAAGCCGCATAAACACAGCGGTGAAAAACAGCTAAACCCCATTATAAAAATAAATTACTTTTAAAAACCCGTAAAACAAAGACTGTGAAAGAGAGAGAAATTCTTCCAAAATTCGGTCTGGGGTTGGGATGCAACCTGGATTGACCATATCTAGACATACAGCTGGATGAGACATAAGGGTGGACACTCTTGGGGCTGAGAGGTTGGGTGAGGTTGGGTGAGCAAACGCAGAACCTTTAAAGAAATACTGCGTGGTACGCATCCCATGGGTCCCAAATCTCCAAGTTCAAGGGCATATTCCTACATCGAAAACATGCATGAGAAACCCAGAAGGTGGTACACCGTGTGATTTTGAAAGGTTTCTAAAACGCACCTCATTTCTCATTTCCTTGTGTTCGGGTTCGCCATTCCAGCTACTTTACTAGAAATCTCCCTACTTGGAGAATCAGCACCTTTAACCTCCTGTTCCGTACAGGTTGCAATTTGTCCTGAGGATGAAAGGGAAGAGGGGCAACCAATGAGAGACTAGATCTAGGTGTTGGGACAGGCACAGGTCACTCTATTTTCCCATCAGGAAGAAGAATTAACCACAGGCTCAGCCTGCCCCCCGGAACCTGAATAGGGCCTGAGGCAATCCCGTGCTTTTGCGGCCAGCTCCCAAAAAAGACAGTTGAAAAATGGAGCTCAGGGGCACTGCCATTCACAAACCCGCAGAGTTATAAATGATAACTCTCTTCCACAAATATATTGAGGGAAGGCAACGAAGAGGATTTGAAAGCAAGGCAGAATTGCAGGAAACATGTTTCAGGAGGTAGATTCGAATCGCCTTTAAAGCATATGTAAAGTGGCAAAACTTCGACAATGATGCCCTTGGCCAAAAAGGGCGTATGCGTTTTTTCCTGAATATATTCAGGAAAAAACGCATACGCCCTTTTTGGCCAACCAAGCAACCTGGAAAGGCAAATCAGCGCTACAAAGAAGTCTCGCTTCCCATTGGTCAAAAGGGCCATGCTGCAAACAGTGTCAAAACCAGAAATGCAGGACAGGCCATGGAGAAATGTCAGCCTTGCTACGCTGATGGGCGGGATGTAAATTGCCAACAGCCACTCTGGAGAAGTGTACGGTGTGTCCTGAAACATCGAAAAAACACAGCTTAGGGAGCATAGGGCACGTCCACTCATGGGCGTATAAATTGGGAAAATTAAAAATCAGCAAGACACAGGCAACCCAAAGTTTAGGGCTGCTCTGTTGACAAGAACCTCCACTTCATGACACCTTAAATATCCCAGGAAAGAGAAAAATGGATAAAGAAGTTGTGGTCCTTATGTACAATGGAATATCACTCAGACATGAAATCAATGTCATAAGGCTAGTAGAAGCAAGATGAGTGGATTTAGGTACGACGATTCTAAGTGAAATAAGTCACACAGAAAAAGACACTTATCATAAGCTATCACTTATAGAGGAAATGTAAAAACAGCTACACTTGAACTGAATTACAAAACAGAACAGAGTCACACGTTTAGAAAACACACTATGGCTGCTTAACGGGAAAGGTGAGGTGGGGTGATGCATAAAACAAGGGTTTCAAATTCGTTCAGATACCGTTCCATACACCCAATAGGTAATAGACAAGACCTACTCCTTGCTCAGTGAACTGGACTCAACATCCCCTATTCACCACACAAGAATATATCTGACTAGTAATAATCTTAAAACCTATGTATTGATATCTCTCTGGAAGTGAGTCAAGTGGGTGTAAAGCCGCATAAACACAGCGGTGAAAAACAGCTACACCCCATTATAAAAATAAATTACTTTTAAAAACCCGTAAAACAAAGACTGTGAAAGAGAGAGAAATTCTTCCAAAATTCGGTCTGGGGCTGGGATGCAACCTGGATTGACCATATCTAGACATACAGCTGGATGAGACATAAGGGTGGACACTCTTGGGGCTGAGAGGTTGGGTGAGGTTGGGTGAGCAAACGCAGAACCTTTAAAGTAATACTGCGTGGTACGCATCCCATGGGTCCCAAATCTCCAGGTTCAAGGGCATCTTCCTACATCGAAAACATACATGAGAAACCCAGAAGATGGTACACCGTGTGATTTTGAAAGGTTTCTAAAACGCACCTCATTTCTCATCTCCTTGTGCTCGGGTTCGCCATTCCAGGTACTTTACTAGCAATCTCCCTACTTGGAGAATCACCACCTTTAACCTCCTGTTCCGTACAGGTTGCAATTTGTCCTGAGGATGAACGGGAAGAGGGGCAACCAATGAGAGACTAGATCTAGGTGTTGGGACAGGCACAGGTCACTCTATTTTCCCATCAGGAAGAAGAATTAACCACAGGCTCAGCCTGCCGCCCAGAAGCAGAATAGGGCCTGAGGCAAACCCGCGCTCTTACGGCCAGCTCCCAAAAAAGCGAGTTGAAAAATGGAGCCCAGGGACACTGCCATTCACAAACCCGCAGAGTTATAAATGATAACTCTCGTCCACAAATATATTGAGGGAAGGCAACGAAGAGGATTTGAAAGCAAGGCAGAATTGCAGGAAACAGGTTTCAGGAGGTAGATACGAATCGCCTTTAAAGCACATGAAAAGTCGCAAAACGTCAACAATGATGCCCTTGGCCAAAAAGGGCGTATGCGTTTTTTCCTGAATATATTCAGGAAAAAACGCATACGCCCTTTTTGGCCAACCAAGCAACCTGGAAAGGCAAATCAGCGCTACAAAGTAGGCTCGCTTCCCATCGGTCAAAAGGGCCATGCTGCAAAAAGTGTCAAAACCAGAAATGCAGGACAGGCCATGGAGAAATGTCAGCCTTGCTACGCTGATGGGCGGGATGTAAATTGCCAACAGCCACTCTGGAGAAGTGTACGGTGTGTCCTGAAACATCGAAAAAACACAGCTTAGGGAGCATAGGGCACGTCCACTCATGGGCGTATAAATTGGGAAAATTAAAAATCAGCAAGACACAGGCACCCCAAAGTTTAGGGCTGCTCTGTTGACAAGAACCTCCACTTCATGACACCTTAAATATCCCAGGAAAGAGAAAAATGGATAAAGAAGTTGTGGTCCTTATGTACAATGGAATATCACTCAGACATGAAATCAATGTCATAAGGCTAGTAGAAGCAAGATGAGTGGATTTAGGTACGACGATTCTAAGTGAAATAAGTCACACAGAAAAAGACACTTATCATAAGCTATCACTTATAGAGGAAATGTAAAAACCGCTACACTTGAACTGAATTACAAAACAGAACAGAGTCACACGTTTAGAAAACACACTATGGCTGCTTAACGGGAAAGGTGAGGTGGGGTGATGCATAAAACAAGGGTTTCAAATTGGCTCAGATACCGTTCCATACACCCAATATGTAATAGAAAAGACCGACTCCTTGCTCAGTGAACTGGACTCAACACCCCCTATTCACCGCACAAGAATATATGTGACTAGTAAGAATCTTAAAACCTATGTATTGATATCTGTCTGGAAGAGAGTCAAGTGGGTGTAAAGCCGCATAAACACAGCCGTGAAAAGCAGCTAAACCCCATTATAAAAATAAATTACTTTTAAAAACCCGTAAAACAAAGACAGTGAAAGAGAGAGAAATTCTTACAAAATTCGTTCAGGGGCTGTGATGCAACCTGGATTGACCATATCTAGACGCACAGCTGGATGAGACATAAGGCTGGACACACTTGGGGCTGAGAGGTTGGGTGAGGTTGGGTGAGCAAACACAGACCCTTTAAGGTAATACTGCCTGGTACACATCCCATGGGTCCCAAATCTCCAGGTTCAAGGACATATTCCTACATCGAAAACATGCATGAGAAACCCAGAAGGTGGTACACCGTGTGATTTTGAAAGGTTTCTAAAACGCACCTCATTTCTCATTTCCTTGTGTTCGGGTTCGCCATTCCAGCTACTTTACTAGAAATCTCCCTACTTGGAGAATCAGCACCTTTAACCTCCTGTTCCGTACAGGTTGCAATTTGTCCTGAGGATGAAAGGGAAGAGGGGCAACCAATGAGAGACTAGATCTAGGTGTTGGGACAGGCACAGGTCACTCTATTTTCCCATCAGGAAGAAGAACTAACCACAGTCTCAGCCTGCCCCCCGGAACCTGAATAGGGCCTGAGGCAATCCCGTGCTTTTGCGGCCAGCTCCCAAAAAAGACAGTTGAAAAATGGAGCTCAGGGGCACTGCCATTCACAAACCCACAGAGTTATAAATGATAACTCTCTTCCACAAATATATTGAGGGAAGGCAACGAAGAGGATTTGAAAGCAAGGCAGAATTGCAGGAAACATGTTTCAGGAGGTAGATTCGAATAGCCTTTAAAGCATATGTAAAGTGGCAAAAGTTCGACAATGATGCCCTTGGCCAAAAAGGGCGTATGCGTTTTTTCCTGAATATATTCAGGAAAAAACGCATACGCCCTTTTTGGCCAACCAAGCAACCTGGAAAGGCAAATCAGCGCTACAAAGAAGTCTCGCTTCCCATCGGTCAAAAGGGCCATGCTGCAAAAAGTGTCAAAACCAGAAATGCAGGACAGGCCATGGAGAAATGTCAGCCTTGCTACGCTGATGGGCGGGATGTAAATTGCCAACAGCCACTCTGGAGAAGTGTACGGTGTGTCCTGAAACATCGAAAAAACACAGCTTAGGGAGCATAGGGCACGTCCACTCATGGGCGTATAAATTGGGAAAATTAAAAATCAGCAAGACACAGGCACCCCAAAGTTTAGGGCTGCTCTGTTGACAAGAACCTCCACTTCATGACACCTTAAATATCCCAGGAAAGAGAAAAATGGATAAAGAAGTTGTGGTCCTTATGTACAATGGAATATCACTCAGACATGAAATCAATGTCATAAGGCTAGTAGAAGCAAGATGAGTGGATTTAGGTACGACGATTCTAAGTGAAATAAGTCACACAGAAAAAGACACTTATCATAAGCTATCACTTATAGAGGAAATGTAAAAACCGCTACACTTGAACTGAATTACAAAACAGAACAGAGTCACACGTTTAGAAAACACACTATGGCTGCTTAACGGGACAGGTGAGGTGGGGTGATGCATAAAACAAGGGTTTCAAATTCGTTCAGATACCGTTCCATACACCCAATATGTAATAGACAAGACCTACTCCTTGCTCAGTGAACTGGACTCAACACCCCCTATTCACCACACAAGAATATATCTGACTAGTAAGAATCTTAAAACCTATGTATTGATATCTGTCTGGAAGTGAGTCAAGTGGGTGTAAAGCCGCATAAACACAGCGGTGAAAAACAGCTAAACCCCATTATAAAAATAAATTACTTTTAAAAACCCGTAAAACAAAGACTGTGAAAGAGAGAGAAATTCTTCCAAAATTCGGTCTGGGGTTGGGATGCAACCTGGATTGACCATATCTAGACATACAGCTGGATGAGACATAAGGGTGGACACTCTTGGGGCTGAGAGGTTGGGTGAGGTTGGGTGAGCAAACGCAGAACCTTTAAAGAAATACTGCGTGGTACGCATCCCATGGGTCCCAAATCTCCAGGTTCAAGGACATATTCCTACATCGAAAACATGCATGAGAAACCCAGAAGGTGGTACACCGTGTGATTTTGAAAGGTTTCTAAAACGCACCTCATTTCTCATTTCCTTGTGTTCGGGTTCGCCATTCCAGCTACTTTACTAGAAATCTCCCTACTTGGAGAATCAGCACCTTTAACCTCCTGTTCCGTACAGGTTGCAATTTGTCCTGAGGATGAAAGGGAAGAGGGGCAACCAATGAGAGACTAGATCTAGGTGTTGGGACAGGCACAGGTCACTCTATTTTCCCATCAGGAAGAAGAACTAACCACAGTCTCAGCCTGCCCCCCGGAACCTGAATAGGGCCTGAGGCAATCCCGTGCTTTTGCGGCCAGCTCCCAAAAAAGACAGTTGAAAAATGGAGCTCAGGGGCACTGCCATTCACAAACCCACAGAGTTATAAATGATAACTCTCTTCCACAAATATATTGAGGGAAGGCAACGAAGAGGATTTGAAAGCAAGGCAGAATTGCAGGAAACATGTTTCAGGAGGTAGATTCGAATAGCCTTTAAAGCATATGTAAAGTGGCAAAAGTTCGACAATGATGCCCTTGGCCAAAAAGGGCGTATGCGTTTTTTCCTGAATATATTCAGGAAAAAACGCATACGCCCTTTTTGGCCAACCAAGCAACCTGGAAAGGCAAATCAGCGCTACAAAGAAGTCTCGCTTCCCATCGGTCAAAAGGGCCATGCTGCAAAAAGTGTCAAAACCAGAAATGCAGGACAGGCCATGGAGAAATGTCAGCCTTGCTACGCTGATGGGCGGGATGTAAATTGCCAACAGCCACTCTGGAGAAGTGTACGGTGTGTCCTGAAACATCGAAAAAACACAGCTTAGGGAGCATAGGGCACGTCCACTCATGGGCGTATAAATTGGGAAAATTAAAAATCAGCAAGACACAGGCACCCCAAAGTTTAGGGCTGCTCTGTTGACAAGAACCTCCACTTCATGGCACCTTAAATATCCCAGGAAAGAGAAAAATGGATAAAGAAGTTGTGGTCCTTATGTACAATGGAATATCACTCAGACATGAAATCAATGTCATAAGGCTAGTAGAAGCAAGATGAGTGGATTTAGGTACGACGATTCTAAGTGAAATAAGTCACACAGAAAAAGACACTTATCATAAGCTATCACTTATAGAGGAAATGTAAAAACCGCTACACTTGAACTGAATTACAAAACAGAACAGAGTCACACGTTTAGAAAACACACTATGGCTGCTTAACGGGACAGGTGAGGTGGGGTGATGCATAAAACAAGGGTTTCAAATTCGTTCAGATACCGTTCCATACACCCAATATGTAATAGACAAGACCTACTCCTTGCTCAGTGAACTGGACTCAACACCCCCTATTCACCACACAAGAATATATCTGACTAGTAAGAATCTTAAAACCTATGTATTGATATCTGTCTGGAAGTGAGTCAAGTGGGTGTAAAGCCGCATAAACACAGCGGTGAAAAACAGCTAAACCCCATTATAAAAATAAATTACTTTTAAAAACCCGTAAAACAAAGACTGTGAAAGAGAGAGAAATTCTTCCAAAATTCGGTCTGGGGTTGGGATGCAACCTGGATTGACCATATCTAGACATACAGCTGGATGAGACATAAGGGTGGACACTCTTGGGGCTGAGAGGTTGGGTGAGGTTGGGTGAGCAAACGCAGAACCTTTAAAGAAATACTGCGTGGTACGCATCCCATGGGTCCCAAATCTCCAGGTTCAAGGGCATATTCCTACATCGAAAACATGCATGAGAAACCCAGAAGGTGGTACACCGTGTGATTTTGAAAGGTTTCTAAAACGCACCTCATTTCTCATTTCCTTGTGTTCGGGTTCGCCATTCCAGCTACTTTACTAGAAATCTCCCTACTTGGAGAATCAGCACCTTTAACCTCCTGTTCCGTACAGGTTGCAATTTGTCCTGAGGATGAAAGGGAAGAGGGGCAACCAATGAGAGACTAGATCTAGGTGTTGGGACAGGCACAGGTCACTCTATTTTCCCATCAGGAAGAAGAATTAACCACAGGCTCAGCCTGCCCCCCGGAACCTGAATAGGGCCTGAGGCAATCCCGTGCTTTTGCGGCCAGCTCCCAAAAAAGACAGTTGAAAAATGGAGCTCAGGGGCACTGCCATTCACAAACCCGCAGAGTTATAAATGATAACTCTCTTCCACAAATATATTGAGGGAAGGCAACGAAGAGGATTTGAAAGCAAGGCAGAATTGCAGGAAACATGTTTCAGGAGGTAGATTCGAATCGCCTTTAAAGCATATGTAAAGTGGCAAAACTTCGACAATGATGCCCTTGGCCAAAAAGGGCGTATGCGTTTTTTCCTGAATATATTCAGGAAAAAACGCATACGCCCTTTTTGGCCAACCAAGCAACCTGGAAAGGCAAATCAGCGCTACAAAGAAGTCTCGCTTCCCATTGGTCAAAAGGGCCATGCTGCAAACAGTGTCAAAACCAGAAATGCAGGACAGGCCATGGAGAAATGTCAGCCTTGCTACGCTGATGGGCGGGATGTAAATTGCCAACAGCCACTCTGGAGAAGTGTACGGTGTGTCCTGAAACATCGAAAAAACACAGCTTAGGGAGCATAGGGCACGTCCACTCATGGGCGTATAAATTGGGAAAATTAAAAATCAGCAAGACACAGGCAACCCAAAGTTTAGGGCTGCTCTGTTGACAAGAACCTCCACTTCATGACACCTTAAATATCCCAGGAAAGAGAAAAATGGATAAAGAAGTTGTGGTCCTTATGTACAATGGAATATCACTCAGACATGAAATCAATGTCATAAGGCTAGTAGAAGCAAGATGAGTGGATTTAGGTACGACGATTCTAAGTGAAATAAGTCACACAGAAAAAGACACTTATCATAAGCTATCACTTATAGAGGAAATGTAAAAACAGCTACACTTGAACTGAATTACAAAACAGAACAGAGTCACACGTTTAGAAAACACACTATGGCTGCTTAACGGGAAAGGTGAGGTGGGGTGATGCATAAAACAAGGGTTTCAAATTCGTTCAGATACCGTTCCATACACCCAATAGGTAATAGACAAGACCTACTCCTTGCTCAGTGAACTGGACTCAACATCCCCTATTCACCACACAAGAATATATCTGACTAGTAATAATCTTAAAACCTATGTATTGATATCTCTCTGGAAGTGAGTCAAGTGGGTGTAAAGCCGCATAAACACAGCGGTGAAAAACAGCTACACCCCATTATAAAAATAAATTACTTTTAAAAACCCGTAAAACAAAGACTGTGAAAGAGAGAGAAATTCTTCCAAAATTCGGTCTGGGGCTGGGATGCAACCTGGATTGACCATATCTAGACATACAGCTGGATGAGACATAAGGGTGGACACTCTTGGGGCTGAGAGGTTGGGTGAGGTTGGGTGAGCAAACGCAGAACCTTTAAAGTAATACTGCGTGGTACGCATCCCATGGGTCCCAAATCTCCAGGTTCAAGGGCATCTTCCTACATCGAAAACATACATGAGAAACCCAGAAGATGGTACACCGTGTGATTTTGAAAGGTTTCTAAAACGCACCTCATTTCTCATCTCCTTGTGCTCGGGTTCGCCATTCCAGGTACTTTACTAGCAATCTCCCTACTTGGAGAATCAGCACCTTTAACCTCCTGTTCCCTACAGGTTGCAATTTGTCCTGAGGATGAACGGGAAGAGGGGCAACCAATGAGAGACTAGATCTAGGTGTTGGGACAGGCACAGGTCACTCTATTTTCCCAACAGGAAGAAGAATTAACCACAGGCTCAGCCTGCCGCCCAGAAGCAGAATAGGGCCTGAGGCAATCCCGCGCTCTTACGGCCAGCTCCCAAAAAAGCGAGTTGAAAAATGGAGCCCAGGGACACTGCCATTCACAAACCCGCAGAGTTATAAATGATAACTCTCGTCCACAAATATATTGAGGGAAGGCAACGAAGAGGATTTGAAAGCAAGGCAGAATTGCAGGAAACAGGTTTCAGGAGGTAGATACGAATCGCCTTTAAAGCACATGAAAAGTCGCAAAACGTCAACAATGATGCCCTTGGCCAAAAAGGGCGTATGCGTTTTTTCCTGAATATATTCAGGAAAAAACGCATACGCCCTTTTAGGCCAACCAAGCAACCTGGAAAGGCAAATCAGCGCTACAAAGTAGGCTCGCTTCCCATCGGTCAAAAGGGCCATGCTGCAAAAAGTGTCAAAACCAGAAATGCAGGACAGGCCATGGAGAAATGTCAGCCTTGCTACGCTGATGGGCGGGATGTAAATTGCCAACAGCCACTCTGGAGAAGTGTACGGTGTGTCCTGAAACATCGAAAAAACACAGCTTAGGGAGCATAGGGCACGTCCACTCATGGGCGTATAAATTGGGAAAATTAAAAATCAGCAAGACACAGGCACCCCAAAGTTTAGGGCTGCTCTGTTGACAAGAACCTCCACTTCATGACACCTTAAATATCCCAGGAAAGAGAAAAATGGATAAAGAAGTTGTGGTCCTTATGTACAATGGAATATCACTCAGACATGAAATCAATGTCATAAGGCTAGTAGAAGCAAGATGAGTGGATTTAGGTACGACGATTCTAAGTGAAATAAGTCACACAGAAAAAGACACTTATCATAAGCTATCACTTATAGAGGAAATGTAAAAACCGCTACACTTGAACTGAATTACAAAACAGAACAGAGTCACACGTTTAGAAAACACACTATGGCTGCTTAACGGGAAAGGTGAGGTGGGGTGATGCATAAAACAAGGGTTTCAAATTCGTTCAGATACCGTTCCATACACCCAATATGTAATAGACAAGACCTACTCCTTGCTCAGTGAACTGGACTCAACACCCCCTATTCACCACACAAGAATATATCTGACTAGTAAGAATCTTAAAACCTATGTATTGATATCTCTCTGGAAGTGAGTCAAGTGGGTGTAAAGCCGCATAAACACAGCGGTGAAAAACAGCTAAACCCCATTATAAAAATAAATTACTTTTAAAAACCCGTAAAACAAAGACTGTGAAAGAGAGAGAAATTCTTCCAAAATTCGGTCTGGGGTTGGGATGCAACCTGGATTGACCATATCTAGACATACAGCTGGATGAGACATAAGGGTGGACACTCTTGGGGCTGAGAGGTTGGGTGAGGTTGGGTGAGCAAACGCAGAACCTTTAAAGAAATACTGCGTGGTACGCATCCCATGGGTCCCAAATCTCCAGGTTCAAGGGCATCTTCCTACATCGAAAACATACATGAGAAACCCAGAAGATGGTACACCGTGTTATTTTGAAAGGTTTCTAAAACGCACCTCATTTCTCATCTCCTTGTGCTCGGGTTCGCCATTCCAGGTACTTTACTAGCAATCTCCCTACTTGGAGAATCAGCACCTTTAACCTCCTGTTCCCTACAGGTTGCAATTTGTCCTGAGGATGAACGGGAAGAGAAGCAACCAATGAGAGAGTAGATCTAGGTGTTGGGACAGGCACAGGTCACTCTATTTTCCCATCAGGAAAAAGAATTAACCACAGGCTCAGCCTGCTGCCCAGAAACACAATAGGGCCTGAGGCAATCCCGTGCTCTTACGGCCAGCTCCCAAAAAAGCGAGTTGAAAAATGGAGCCCAGGGACACTGCCATTCACAAACCCGCAGAGTTATAAATGATAACTCTCGTCCACAAATATATTGAGGGAAGGCAACGAAGAGGATTTGAAAGCAAGGCAGAATTGCAGGAAACAGGTTTCAGGAGGTAGATTCGAATCGCCTTTAAAGCACATGAAAAGTCGCAAAACGTCGACAATGATGCCCTTGGCCAAAAAGGGCGTATGCGTTTTTTCCTGAATATATTCAGGAAAAAACGCATACGCCCTTTTTGGCCAACCAAGCAACCTGGAAAGGCAAATCAGCGCTACAAAGTAGGCTCGCTTCCCATCGGTCAAAAGGGCCATGCTGCAAAAAGTGTCAAAACCAGAAATGCAGGACAGACCATGGAGAAATGGCAGCCTTGCTACGCTGATGGGCGGGATGTAAATTGCAAACAGCCACTCTGGAGAAGTGTACGGTGTGTCCTGAAACATCGAGAAAACACAGCTTAGGGAGCATAGGGCACGTCTACTCATGGGCGTATAAATTGGGAAAACTAAAAATCAGGAAGACACAGGCACCCCAATGTTTAGGGCTGCTCTGTTGACAAGAACCTCCAATTCATGGCACCTTAAATATCCCAGGAAAGAGAAAAATGGATAAAGAAGTTGTGGTCCTTATGTACAATGGAATATCACTCAGACATGAAATCAATGTCATAAGGCTAGAAGAAGCAAGATGAGTGGACTTAGGTACGATGATTCTAAGTGAAATAAGTCACACAGAAAAAGACACTTATCATAAGCTATCACTTATAGAGGGAATGTAAAAACCGCTACACTTGAACTGAATTACAAAACAGAACAGAGTCACACGTTTAGAAAACACACTATGGCTGCTTAACGGGAAAGGTGAGGTGGGGTGATGCATAAAACAATGGTTTCAAATTGGCTCAGATACCGTTCCATACACCCAATATGTAATAGAAAAGACCGACTCATTGCTCAGTGAACTGGACTCAACACCCCCTATTCACCGCACAAGAATATATGTGACTAGTAAGAATCTTAAAACCTATGTATTGACATCTGTCTGGAAGAGAGTCAAGTGGGTGTAAAGCCGCATAAACACAGCCGTGAAAAGCAGCTAAACCCCATTATAAAAATAAATTACTTTTAAAAACCCGTAAAACAAACACAGTGAAAGAGAGAGAAATTCTTACAAAATTCGTTCAGAGGCTGTGATGCAACCTGGATTGACCATATCTAGACACACAGCTGGATGACAAATAAGGGTGGACACTCTTGGGGCTGAGAGGTTGTGTGAGGTTGGGTGAGCAAACACAGACCCTTTAAAGTAATACTGCGTGGTACCCATCCCATGGGTCCAAAATCTCCAGGTTCAAGGGCATATTCCTACATCGAAAACATGCATGTGTAACCCAGAAGATGGTACACCGTGTGATTTTCAAAGGTTTCTAAAACGCAACTCATTTCTCATCTCCTTGTGCTCGGGTTCGCCATTCCAGGTACTTTACTAGCAATCTCCCTACTTGGAGAATCAGCACCTTTAACCTCCTGTTCCGTACAGGTTGCCATTTGTCCTGAGGATGAAAGGGAAGAGGGGCAACCAATGAGAGACTAGATCTAGGTGTTGGGACAGGCACAGGTCACTCTATTTTCCCATCAGGAAGAAGAATTAACCACAGGCTCAGCCTACCGCCGGGAACCAGAATAGGGCCTTAGGCAATACCGTGCGTTTGCGGCCAGCTCCCAAAAAAGACAGTTGAAAAATGGAGCTCAGGGGCACTGCAATTCACAAACCTGCTGAGTTATAAATGATAACTCTCGTCCAAAAATATATTGAGGGAAGGCAACGAAGAGGATTTGAAAGCAAGGCAGAATTGCAGGAAACATGTTTCAGGAGGTAGATTCGAATAGCCTTTAAAGCATATGTAAAGTGGCAAAAGTTCGACAATGATGCCCTTGGCCAAAAAGGGCGTATGCGTTTTTTCCTGAATATATTCAGGAAAAAACGCATACGCCCTTTTTGGCCAACCAAGCAACCTGGAAAGGGAAATCAGCGCTACAAAGAAGTCTCGCTTCCCATCGGTCAAAAGGGCCATGCTGCAAAAAGTGTCAAAACCAGAAATGCAGGACAGGCCATGGAGAAATGTCAGCCTTGCTACGGTGATGGGCGGGATGTAAATTGCCAACAGCCACTCTGGAGAAGTGTACGGTGTGTCCTGAAACATCGAAAAAACACAGCTTAGGGAGCATAGGGCACGGCCACTCATGGGCGTATAAATTGGGAAAATTAAAAATCAGCAAGACACAGGCACCCCAAAGTTTAGGGCTGCTCTGTTGACAAGAACCTCCACTTCATGACACCTTAAATATCCCAGGAAAGAGAAAAATGGATAAAGAAGTTGTGGTCCTTATGTACAATGGAATATCACTCAGACATGAAATCAATGTCATAAGGCTAGTAGAAGCAAGATGAGTGGATTTAGGTACGACGATTCTAAGTGAAATAAGACACACAGAAAAAGACACTTATCATAAGCTATCACTTATAGAGGGAAAGTAAAAACCGCTACACTTGAACTGAATTACAAAACAGAACAGAGTCACACGTTTAGAAAACACACTATGGCTGCTTAACGGGAAAGGTGAGGTGGGGTGATGCATAAAACAAGGGTTTCAAATTCGTTCAGATACCGTTCCATACACCCAATATGTAATAGACAAGACCTACTCCTTGCTCAGTGAACTGGACTCAACACCCCCTATTCACCACACAAGAATATATCTGACTAGTAAGAATCTTAAAACCTATGTATTGTATCTGTCTGGAATTGAGTCAAGTGGGTGTAAAGCCGCATAAACACAGCGGTGAAAAACAGCTAAACCCCATTATAAAAATAAATTACTTTTAAAAACCCGTAAAACAAAGACTGTGAAAGAGAGAGAATTTCTTCCAAAATTCGGTCTGGGGCTGGGATGCAACCTGGATTGACCATATCTAGACATACAGCTGGATGAGACATAAGGGTGGACACTCTTGGGGCTGAGAGTTTGGGTGAGCTTGGGTGAGCAAACGCAGAACCTTTAAAGTAATACTGCGTGGTACGCATCCCATGGGTCCCAAATCTCCAGGTTCAAGGGCATCTTCCTACATCGAAAACATGCATGAGAAACCCAGAAGAAGGTACACCATGTGATTTTGAAAGGTTTCTAAAACACACATCATTTCTCATCTCCTTGTGCTCGGGTTCGCAATTCCAGCTACTTTATTAGCAATCTCCCTACTTGGAGAATCAGCACCTTTAACCTCCTGTTCCCTACAGGTTGCAATTTGTCCTGAGGATGAACGGGAAGAGGGGCAACCAATGAGAGACTAGATCTAGGTGTTGGGACAGGCACAGGTCACTCTATTTTCCCATCAGGAAGAAGAATTATCCACAGGCTCAGCCTGCCGCCCAGAAACAGAATAGGGCCTGAGGCAATCCCGTGCGTTTGAGGCCAGCTCCCAAAAAAGCGAGTTGAAAAATGGAGCCCAGGGACACTGCCATTCACAAACCCGCAGAGTTATAAATGATAACTCTCGTCCACAAATATATTGAGGGAAGGCAACGAAGAGGATTTGAAAGCAAGGCAGAATTGCAGGAAACAGGTTTCAGGAGGTAGATTCGAATCGCCTTTAAAGCACATGAAAAGTCGCAAAACGTCAACAATGATGCCCTTGGCCAAAAAGGGCGTATGCGTTTTTTCCTGAATATATTCAGGAAAAAACGCATACGCCCTTTTTGGCCAACCAAGCAACCTGGAAAGGCAAATCAGCGCTACAAAGTAGTCTCGCTTCCCATCGGTCAAAAGGGCCATGATGCAAAAAGTGTCAAAACCAGAAATGCAGGACAGGCCATGGAGAAATGGCAGCCTTGCTACGCTGATGGGCGGGATGTAAATTGCCAACAGCCACTCAGGAGAAGTGTACGGTGTGTCCTGAAACATCGAGAAAACACAGCTTAGGGAGCATAGGGCACGTCTACTCATGGGCGTATAAATTGGGAAAACTAAAAATCAGCAAGACACAGGCACCCCAAAGTTTAGGGCTGCTCTGTTGACAAGAACCTCCACTTCATGACACCTTAAATATCCCAGGAAAGAGAAAAATGGATAAAGAAGTTGTGGTCCTTATGTACAATGGAATATCATCAGACATGAAATCAATGTCATAAGGCTAGAAGAAGCAAGATGAGTGGACTTAGGTACGATGATTCTAAGTGAAATAAGTCACACAGAAAAAGACACTTATCATAAGCTATCACTTATAGAGGGAATGTAAAAACCGGTACACTTGAACTGAATTACAAAACAGAACAGAGTCACACGTTTAGAAAACACACTATGGTTGCTTAACGGGAAAGGTGAGGTGGGGTGATGCATAAAACAAGGGTTTCAAATTGGCTCAGATACAGTTCCATACACCCAATATGTAATAGAAAAGACCGACTCCTTGCTCAGTGAACTGGACTCAACACCCCCTATTCACCGCACAAGAATATATGTGACTAGTAACAATCTTAAAACCTATGTATTGATATCTGTCTGGAAGAGAGTCAAGTGGGTGTAAAGCCGCATAAACACAGCCGTGAAAAGCAGCTAAACCCCATTATAAAAATAAATTACTTTTAAAAACCCGTAAAACAAAGACAGTGAAAGAGAGAGAAATTCTTACAAAATTCGTTCAGGGGCTGTGATGCAACCTGGATTGACCATATCTAGACGCACAGCTGGATGAGACATAAGGCTGGACACTCTTGGGCCTGAAAGGTTGGGTGAGGTTGGGTGAGCAAACACAGACCCTTTAAGGTAATACTGCCTGGTACACATCCCATGGGTCCCAAATCTCCAGGTTCAAGGGCATATTCCTACATCGAAAACATGCATGAGAAACCCAGAAGGTGGTACACCGTGTGATTTTGAAAGGTTTCTAAAACGCACCTCATTTCTCATTTCCTTGTGTTCGGGTTCGCCATTCCAGCTACTTTACTAGAAATCTCCCTACTTGGAGAATCAGCACCTTTAACCTCCTGTTCCGTACAGGTTGCAATTTGTCCTGAGGATGAAAGGGAAGAGGGGCAACCAATGAGAGACTAGATCTAGGTGTTGGGACAGGCACAGGTCACTCTATTTTCCCATCAGGAAGAAGAACTAACCACAGTCTCAGCCTGCCCCCCGGAACCTGAATAGGGCCTGAGGCAATCCCGTGCTTTTGCGGCCAGCTCCCAAAAAAGACAGTTGAAAAATGGAGCTCAGGGGCACTGCCATTCACAAACCCGCAGAGTTATAAATGATAACTCTCTTCCACAAATATATTGAGGGAAGGCAACGAAGAGGATTTGAAAGCAAGGCAGAATTGCAGGAAACAGGTTTCAGGAGGTAGATTCGAATCGCCTTTAAAGCACATGAAAAGTCGCAAAACGTCGACAATGATGCCCTTGGCCAAAAAGGGCGTATGCGTTTTTTCCTGAATATATTCAAGAAAAAACGCATACGCCCTTTTTGGCCAACCAAGCAACCTGGAAAGGCAAATCAGCGCTACAAAGGAGGCTCGCTTCCCATCGGTCAAAAGGGCCATGCTGCAAAAAGTGTCAAAACCAGAAATGCAGGACAGGCCATGGAGAAATGTCAGCCTTGCTACGCTGATGGGCGGGATGTAAATTGCCAACAGCCACTCTGGAGAAGTGTACGGTGTGTCCTGAAACATCGAGAAAACACAGCTTAGGGAGCATAGGGCACGTCTACTCATGGGCGTATAAATTGGGAAAACTAAAAATCAGGAAGACACAGGCACCCCAAAGTTTAGGGCTGCTCTGTTGACAAGAACCTCCACTTCATGACACCTTAAATATCCCAGGAAAGAGAAAAATGGATAAAGAAGTTGTGGTCCTTATGTACAATGGAATATCACTCAGACATGAAATCAATGTCATAAGGCTAGAAGAAGCAAGATGAGTGGACTTAGGTACGATGATTCTAAGTGAAATAAGTCACACAGAAAAAGACACTTATCATAAGCTATCACTTATAGAGGGAATGTAAAAACCGCTACACTTGAACTGAATTACAAAACAGAACAGAGTCACACGTTTAGAAAACACACTATGGCTGCTTAACGGGAAAGGTGAGGTGGGGTGATGCATAAAACAATGGTTTCAAATTGGCTCAGATACCGTTCCATACACCCAATATGTAATAGAAAAGACCGACTCCTTGCTCACTGAACTGGACTCAACACCCCCTATTCACCGCACAAGAATATATGTGACTAGTAAGAATCTTAAAACCTATGTATTGATATCTGTCTGGAAGAGAGTCAATTGGGTGTAAAGCCGCATAAACACAGCCGTGAAAAGCAGCTAAACCCCATTATAAAAATAAATTACTTTTAAAAACCCGTAAAACAAAGACAGTGAAAGAGAGAGAAATTCTTACAAAATTCGTTCAGGGGCTGTGATGCAACCTGGATTGACCATATCTAGACGCACAGCTGGATGAGACATAAGGCTGGACACACTTGGGGCTGAGAGGTTGGGTGAGGTTGGGTGAGCAAACACAGACCCTTTAAAGTAATACTGCCTGGTACACATCCCATGGGTCCCAAATCTCCAGGTTCAAGGGCATATTCCTACATCGAAAACATGCATGAGAAACCCAGAAGGTGGTACACCGTGTGATTTGGAAAGGTTTCTAAAACGCACCTCATTTCTCATTTCCTTGTGTTCGGGTTCGCCATTCCAGCTACTTTACTAGAAATCTCCCTACTTGGAGAATCAGCACCTTTAACCTCCTGTTCCGTACAGGTTGCAATTTGTCCTGAGGATGAAAGGGAAGAGGGGCAACCAATGAGAGACTAGATCTAGGTGTTGGGACAGGCACAGGTCACTCTATTTTCCCATCAGGAAGAAGAATTAACCACAGGCTCAGCCTGCCCCCCGGAACCTGAATAGGGCCTGAGGCAATCCCGTGCTTTTGCGGCCAGCTCCCAAAAAAGACAGTTGAAAAATGGAGCTCAGGGGCACTGCCATTCACAAACCCGCAGAGTTATAAATGATAACTCTCTTCCACAAATATATTGAGGGAAGGCAACGAAGAGGATTTGAAAGCAAGGCAGAATTGCAGGAAACATGTTTCAGGAGGTAGATTCGAATCGCCTTTAAAGCATATGTAAAGTGGCAAAACTTCGACAATGATGCCCTTGGCCAAAAAGGGCGTATGCGTTTTTTCCTGAATATATTCAGGAAAAAACGCATACGCCCTTTTTGGCCAACCAAGCAACCTGGAAAGGCAAATCAGCGCTACAAAGAAGTCTCGCTTCCCATTGGTCAAAAGGGCCATGCTGCAAACAGTGTCAAAACCAGAAATGCAGGACAGGCCATGGAGAAATGTCAGCCTTGCTACGCTGATGGGCGGGATGTAAATTGCCAACAGCCACTCTGGAGAAGTGTACGGTGTGTCCTGAAACATCGAAAAAACACAGCTTAGGGAGCATAGGGCACGTCCACTCATGGGCGTATAAATTGGGAAAATTAAAAATCAGCAAGACACAGGCACCCCAAAGTTTAGGGCTGCTCTGTTGACAAGAACCTCCACTTCATGACACCTTAAATATCCCAGGAAAGAGAAAAATGGATAAAGAAGTTGTGGTCCTTATGTACAATGGAATATCACTCAGACATGAAATCAATGTCATAAGGCTAGTAGAAGCAAGATGAGTGGATTTAGGTACGACGATTCTAAGTGAAATAAGACACACAGAAAAAGACACTTATCATAAGCTATCACTTATAGAGGGAAAGTAAAAACCGCTACACTTGAACTGAATTACAAAACAGAACAGAGTCACACGTTTAGAAAACACACTATGGCTGCTTAACGGGAAAGGTGAGGTGGGGTGATGCATAAAACAAGGGTTTCAAATTCGTTCAGATACCGTTCCATACACCCAATATGTAATAGACAAGACCTACTCCTTGCTCAGTGAACTGGACTCAACACCCCCTATTCACCACACAAGAATATATCTGACTAGTAAGAATCTTAAAACCTATGTATTGTATCTGTCTGGAATTGAGTCAAGTGGGTGTAAAGCCGCATAAACACAGCGGTGAAAAACAGCTAAACCCCATTATAAAAATAAATTACTTTTAAAAACCCGTAAAACAAAGACTGTGAAAGAGAGAGAATTTCTTCCAAAATTCGGTCTGGGGCTGGGATGCAACCTGGATTGACCATATCTAGACATACAGCTGGATGAGACATAAGGGTGGACACTCTTGGGGCTGAGAGTTTGGGTGAGCTTGGGTGAGCAAACGCAGAACCTTTAAAGTAATACTGCGTGGTACGCATCCCATGGGTCCCAAATCTCCAGGTTCAAGGGCATCTTCCTACATCGAAAACATGCATGAGAAACCCAGAAGAAGGTACACCATGTGATTTTGAAAGGTTTCTAAAACACACATCATTTCTCATCTCCTTGTGCTCGGGTTCGCAATTCCAGCTACTTTATTAGCAATCTCCCTACTTGGAGAATCAGCACCTTTAACCTCCTGTTCCCTACAGGTTGCAATTTGTCCTGAGGATGAACGGGAAGAGGGGCAACCAATGAGAGACTAGATCTAGGTGTTGGGACAGGCACAGGTCACTCTATTTTCCCATCAGGAAGAAGAATTATCCACAGGCTCAGCCTGCCGCCCAGAAACAGAATAGGGCCTGAGGCAATCCCGTGCGTTTGAGGCCAGCTCCCAAAAAAGCGAGTTGAAAAATGGAGCCCAGGGACACTGCCATTCACAAACCCGCAGAGTTATAAATGATAACTCTCGTCCACAAATATATTGAGGGAAGGCAACGAAGAGGATTTGAAAGCAAGGCAGAATTGCAGGAAACAGGTTTCAGGAGGTAGATTCGAATCGCCTTTAAAGCACATGAAAAGTCGCAAAACGTCAACAATGATGCCCTTGGCCAAAAAGGGCGTATGCGTTTTTTCCTGAATATATTCAGGAAAAAACGCATACGCCCTTTTTGGCCAACCAAGCAACCTGGAAAGGCAAATCAGCGCTACAAAGTAGTCTCGCTTCCCATCGGTCAAAAGGGCCATGATGCAAAAAGTGTCAAAACCAGAAATGCAGGACAGGCCATGGAGAAATGGCAGCCTTGCTACGCTGATGGGCGGGATGTAAATTGCCAACAGCCACTCAGGAGAAGTGTACGGTGTGTCCTGAAACATCGAGAAAACACAGCTTAGGGAGCATAGGGCACGTCTACTCATGGGCGTATAAATTGGGAAAACTAAAAATCAGCAAGACACAGGCACCCCAAAGTTTAGGGCTGCTCTGTTGACAAGAACCTCCACTTCATGACACCTTAAATATCCCAGGAAAGAGAAAAATGGATAAAGAAGTTGTGGTCCTTATGTACAATGGAATATCATCAGACATGAAATCAATGTCATAAGGCTAGAAGAAGCAAGATGAGTGGACTTAGGTACGATGATTCTAAGTGAAATAAGTCACACAGAAAAAGACACTTATCATAAGCTATCACTTATAGAGGGAATGTAAAAACCGGTACACTTGAACTGAATTACAAAACAGAACAGAGTCACACGTTTAGAAAACACACTATGGTTGCTTAACGGGAAAGGTGAGGTGGGGTGATGCATAAAACAAGGGTTTCAAATTGGCTCAGATACAGTTCCATACACCCAATATGTAATAGAAAAGACCGACTCCTTGCTCAGTGAACTGGACTCAACACCCCCTATTCACCGCACAAGAATATATGTGACTAGTAACAATCTTAAAACCTATGTATTGATATCTGTCTGGAAGAGAGTCAAGTGGGTGTAAAGCCGCATAAACACAGCCGTGAAAAGCAGCTAAACCCCATTATAAAAATAAATTACTTTTAAAAACCCGTAAAACAAAGACAGTGAAAGAGAGAGAAATTCTTACAAAATTCGTTCAGGGGCTGTGATGCAACCTGGATTGACCATATCTAGACGCACAGCTGGATGAGACATAAGGCTGGACACACTTGGGGCTGAGAGGTTGGGTGAGGTTGGGTGAGCAAACACAGACCCTTTAAGGTAATACTGCCTGGTACACATCCCATGGGTCCCAAATCTCCAGGTTCAAGGGCATATTCCTACATCGAAAACATGCATGAGAAACCCAGAAGGTGGTACACCGTGTGATTTTGAAAGGTTTCTAAAACGCACCTCATTTCTCATTTCCTTGTGTTCGGGTTCGCCATTCCAGCTACTTTACTAGAAATCTCCCTACTTGGAGAATCAGCACCTTTAACCTCCTGTTCCCTACAGGTTGCAATTTGTCCTGAGGATGAAAGGGAAGAGGGGCAACCAATGAGAGACTAGATCTAGGTGTTGGGACAGGCACAGGTCACTCTATTTTCCCATCAGGAAGAAGAATTAACCACAGGCTCAGCCTGCCCCCCGGAACCTGAATAGGGCCTGAGGCAATCCCGTGCTTTTGCGGCCAGCTCCCAAAAAAGACAGTTGAAAAATGGAGCTCAGGGGCACTGCCATTCACAAACCCGCAGAGTTATAAATGATAACTCCCTTCCACAAATATATTGAGGGAAGGAAACGAAGAGGATTTGAAAGCAAGGCAGAATTGCAGGAAACATGTTTCAGGAGGTAGATTCGAATCGCCTTTAAAGCATATGTAAAGTGGCAAAACTTCGACAATGATGCCCTTGGCCAAAAAGGGCGTATGCGTTTTTTCCTGAATATATTCAGGAAAAAACGCATACGCCCTTTTTGGCCAACCAAGCAACCTGGAAAGGCAAATCAGCGCTACAAAGAAGTCTCGATTCCCATCGGTCAAAAGGGCCATGCTGCAAACAGTGTCAAAACCAGAAATGCAGGACAGGCCATGGAGAAATGGCAGCCTTGCTACGCTGATGGGCGGGATGTAAATTGCCAACAGCCACTCTGGAGAAGTGTACGGTGTGTCCTGAAACATCGAAAAAACACAGCTTAGGGAGCATAGGGCACGGCCACTCATGGGCGTATAAATTGGGAAAATTAAAAATCAGCAAGACACAGGCACCCCAAAGTTTAGGGCTGCTCTGTTGACAAGAACCTCCACTTCATGACACCTTAAATATCCCAGGAAAGAGAAAAATGGATAAAGAAGTTGTGGTCCTTATGTACAATGGAATATCACTCAGACATGAAATCAATGTCATAAGGCTAGTAGAAGCAAGATGAGTGGATTTAGGTACGACGATTCTAAGTGAAATAAGACACACAGAAAAAGACACTTATCATAAGCTATCACTTATAGAGGGAAAGTAAAAACCGCTACACTTGAACTGAATTACAAAACAGAACAGAGTCACACGTTTAGAAAACACACTATGGCTGCTTAACGGGAAAGGTGAGGTGGGGTGATGCATAAAACAAGGGTTTCAAATTCGTTCAGATACCGTTCCATACACCCAATATGTAATAGACAAGACCTACTCCTTGCTCAGTGAACTGGACTCAACACCCCCTATTCACCACACAAGAATATATCTGACTAGTAAGAATCTTAAAACCTATGTATTGTATCTGTCTGGAATTGAGTCAAGTGGGTGTAAAGCCGCATAAACACAGCGGTGAAAAACAGCTAAACCCCATTATAAAAATAAATTACTTTTAAAAACCCGTAAAACAAAGACTGTGAAAGAGAGAGAATTTCTTCCAAAATTCGGTCTGGGGCTGGGATGCAACCTGGATTGACCATATCTAGACATACAGCTGGATGAGACATAAGGGTGGACACTCTTGGGGCTGAGAGTTTGGGTGAGCTTGGGTGAGCAAACGCAGAACCTTTAAAGTAATACTGCGTGGTACGCATCCCATGGGTCCCAAATCTCCAGGTTCAAGGGCATCTTCCTACATCGAAAACATGCATGAGAAACCCAGAAGAAGGTACACCATGTGATTTTGAAAGGTTTCTAAAACACACATCATTTCTCATCTCCTTGTGCTCGGGTTCGCAATTCCAGCTACTTTATTAGCAATCTCCCTACTTGGAGAATCAGCACCTTTAACCTCCTGTTCCCTACAGGTTGCAATTTGTCCTGAGGATGAACGGGAAGAGGGGCAACCAATGAGAGACTAGATCTAGGTGTTGGGACAGGCACAGGTCACTCTATTTTCCCATCAGGAAGAAGAATTATCCACAGGCTCAGCCTGCCGCCCAGAAACAGAATAGGGCCTGAGGCAATCCCGTGCGTTTGAGGCCAGCTCCCAAAAAAGCGAGTTGAAAAATGGAGCCCAGGGACACTGCCATTCACAAACCCGCAGAGTTATAAATGATAACTCTCGTCCACAAATATATTGAGGGAAGGCAACGAAGAGGATTTGAAAGCAAGGCAGAATTGCAGGAAACAGGTTTCAGGAGGTAGATTCGAATCGCCTTTAAAGCACATGAAAAGTCGCAAAACGTCAACAATGATGCCCTTGGCCAAAAAGGGCGTATGCGTTTTTTCCTGAATATATTCAGGAAAAAACGCATACGCCCTTTTTGGCCAACCAAGCAACCTGGAAAGGCAAATCAGCGCTACAAAGTAGTCTCGCTTCCCATCGGTCAAAAGGGCCATGATGCAAAAAGTGTCAAAACCAGAAATGCAGGACAGGCCATGGAGAAATGGCAGCCTTGCTACGCTGATGGGCGGGATGTAAATTGCCAACAGCCACTCAGGAGAAGTGTACGGTGTGTCCTGAAACATCGAGAAAACACAGCTTAGGGAGCATAGGGCACGTCTACTCATGGGCGTATAAATTGGGAAAACTAAAAATCAGCAAGACACAGGCACCCCAAAGTTTAGGGCTGCTCTGTTGACAAGAACCTCCACTTCATGACACCTTAAATATCCCAGGAAAGAGAAAAATGGATAAAGAAGTTGTGGTCCTTATGTACAATGGAATATCATCAGACATGAAATCAATGTCATAAGGCTAGAAGAAGCAAGATGAGTGGACTTAGGTACGATGATTCTAAGTGAAATAAGTCACACAGAAAAAGACACTTATCATAAGCTATCACTTATAGAGGGAATGTAAAAACCGGTACACTTGAACTGAATTACAAAACAGAACAGAGTCACACGTTTAGAAAACACACTATGGTTGCTTAACGGGAAAGGTGAGGTGGGGTGATGCATAAAACAAGGGTTTCAAATTGGCTCAGATACAGTTCCATACACCCAATATGTAATAGAAAAGACCGACTCCTTGCTCAGTGAACTGGACTCAACACCCCCTATTCACCGCACAAGAATATATGTGACTAGTAACAATCTTAAAACCTATGTATTGATATCTGTCTGGAAGAGAGTCAAGTGGGTGTAAAGCCGCATAAACACAGCCGTGAAAAGCAGCTAAACCCCATTATAAAAATAAATTACTTTTAAAAACCCGTAAAACAAAGACAGTGAAAGAGAGAGAAATTCTTACAAAATTCGTTCAGGGGCTGTGATGCAACCTGGATTGACCATATCTAGACGCACAGCTGGATGAGACATAAGGCTGGACACACTTGGGGCTGAGAGGTTGGGTGAGGTTGGGTGAGCAAACACAGACCCTTTAAGGTAATACTGCCTGGTACACATCCCATGGGTCCCAAATCTCCAGGTTCAAGGGCATATTCCTACATCGAAAACATGCATGAGAAACCCAGAAGGTGGTACACCGTGTGATTTTGAAAGGTTTCTAAAACGCACCTCATTTCTCATTTCCTTGTGTTCGGGTTCGCCATTCCAGCTACTTTACTAGAAATCTCCCTACTTGGAGAATCAGCACCTTTAACCTCCTGTTCCCTACAGGTTGCAATTTGTCCTGAGGATGAAAGGGAAGAGGGGCAACCAATGAGAGACTAGATCTAGGTGTTGGGACAGGCACAGGTCACTCTATTTTCCCATCAGGAAGAAGAATTAACCACAGGCTCAGCCTGCCCCCCGGAACCTGAATAGGGCCTGAGGCAATCCCGTGCTTTTGCGGCCAGCTCCCAAAAAAGACAGTTGAAAAATGGAGCTCAGGGGCACTGCCATTCACAAACCCGCAGAGTTATAAATGATAACTCCCTTCCACAAATATATTGAGGGAAGGAAACGAAGAGGATTTGAAAGCAAGGCAGAATTGCAGGAAACATGTTTCAGGAGGTAGATTCGAATCGCCTTTAAAGCATATGTAAAGTGGCAAAACTTCGACAATGATGCCCTTGGCCAAAAAGGGCGTATGCGTTTTTTCCTGAATATATTCAGGAAAAAACGCATACGCCCTTTTTGGCCAACCAAGCAACCTGGAAAGGCAAATCAGCGCTACAAAGTAGTCTCGCTTCCCATCGGTCAAAAGGGCCATGATGCAAAAAGTGTCAAAACCAGAAATGCAGGACAGGCCATGGAGAAATGGCAGCCTTGCTACGCTGATGGGCGGGATGTAAATTGCCAACAGCCACTCAGGAGAAGTGTACGGTGTGTCCTGAAACATCGAGAAAACACAGCTTAGGGAGCATAGGGCACGTCTACTCATGGGCGTATAAATTGGGAAAACTAAAAATCAGCAAGACACAGGCACCCCAAAGTTTAGGGCTGCTCTGTTGACAAGAACCTCCACTTCATGACACCTTAAATATCCCAGGAAAGAGAAAAATGGATAAAGAAGTTGTGGTCCTTATGTACAATGGAATATCATCAGACATGAAATCAATGTCATAAGGCTAGAAGAAGCAAGATGAGTGGACTTAGGTACGATGATTCTAAGTGAAATAAGTCACACAGAAAAAGACACTTATCATAAGCTATCACTTATAGAGGGAATGTAAAAACCGGTACACTTGAACTGAATTACAAAACAGAACAGAGTCACACGTTTAGAAAACACACTATGGTTGCTTAACGGGAAAGGTGAGGTGGGGTGATGCATAAAACAAGGGTTTCAAATTGGCTCAGATACAGTTCCATACACCCAATATGTAATAGAAAAGACCGACTCCTTGCTCAGTGAACTGGACTCAACACCCCCTATTCACCGCACAAGAATATATGTGACTAGTAACAATCTTAAAACCTATGTATTGATATCTGTCTGGAAGAGAGTCAAGTGGGTGTAAAGCCGCATAAACACAGCCGTGAAAAGCAGCTAAACCCCATTATAAAAATAAATTACTTTTAAAAACCCGTAAAACAAAGACAGTGAAAGAGAGAGAAATTCTTACAAAATTCGTTCAGGGGCTGTGATGCAACCTGGATTGACCATATCTAGACGCACAGCTGGATGAGACATAAGGCTGGACACACTTGGGGCTGAGAGGTTGGGTGAGGTTGGGTGAGCAAACACAGACCCTTTAAGGTAATACTGCCTGGTACACATCCCATGGGTCCCAAATCTCCAGGTTCAAGGGCATATTCCTACATCGAAAACATGCATGAGAAACCCAGAAGGTGGTACACCGTGTGATTTTGAAAGGTTTCTAAAACGCACCTCATTTCTCATTTCCTTGTGTTCGGGTTCGCCATTCCAGCTACTTTACTAGAAATCTCCCTACTTGGAGAATCAGCACCTTTAACCTCCTGTTCCCTACAGGTTGCAATTTGTCCTGAGGATGAAAGGGAAGAGGGGCAACCAATGAGAGACTAGATCTAGGTGTTGGGACAGGCACAGGTCACTCTATTTTCCCATCAGGAAGAAGAATTAACCACAGGCTCAGCCTGCCCCCCGGAACCTGAATAGGGCCTGAGGCAATCCCGTGCTTTTGCGGCCAGCTCCCAAAAAAGACAGTTGAAAAATGGAGCTCAGGGGCACTGCCATTCACAAACCCGCAGAGTTATAAATGATAACTCCCTTCCACAAATATATTGAGGGAAGGAAACGAAGAGGATTTGAAAGCAAGGCAGAATTGCAGGAAACATGTTTCAGGAGGTAGATTCGAATCGCCTTTAAAGCATATGTAAAGTGGCAAAACTTCGACAATGATGCCCTTGGCCAAAAAGGGCGTATGCGTTTTTTCCTGAATATATTCAGGAAAAAACGCATACGCCCTTTTTGGCCAACCAAGCAACCTGGAAAGGCAAATCAGCGCTACAAAGAAGTCTCGATTCCCATCGGTCAAAAGGGCCATGCTGCAAACAGTGTCAAAACCAGAAATGCAGGACAGGCCATGGAGAAATGGCAGCCTTGCTACGCTGATGGGCGGGATGTAAATTGCCAACAGCCACTCTGGAGAAGTGTACGGTGTGTCCTGAAACATCGAAAAAACACAGCTTAGGGAGCATAGGGCACGGCCACTCATGGGCGTATAAATTGGGAAAATTAAAAATCAGCAAGACACAGGCACCCCAAAGTTTAGGGCTGCTCTGTTGACAAGAACCTCCACTTCATGACACCTTAAATATCCCAGGAAAGAGAAAAATGGATAAAGAAGTTGTGGTCCTTATGTACAATGGAATATCACTCAGACATGAAATCAATGTCATAAGGCTAGTAGAAGCAAGATGAGTGGATTTAGGTACGACGATTCTAAGTGAAATAAGACACACAGAAAAAGACACTTATCATAAGCTATCACTTATAGAGGGAAAGTAAAAACCGCTACACTTGAACTGAATTACAAAACAGAACAGAGTCACACGTTTAGAAAACACACTATGGCTGCTTAACGGGAAAGGTGAGGTGGGGTGATGCATAAAACAAGGGTTTCAAATTCGTTCAGATACCGTTCCATACACCCAATATGTAATAGACAAGACCTACTCCTTGCTCAGTGAACTGGACTCAACACCCCCTATTCACCACACAAGAATATATCTGACTAGTAAGAATCTTAAAACCTATGTATTGTATCTGTCTGGAATTGAGTCAAGTGGGTGTAAAGCCGCATAAACACAGCGGTGAAAAACAGCTAAACCCCATTATAAAAATAAATTACTTTTAAAAACCCGTAAAACAAAGACTGTGAAAGAGAGAGAATTTCTTCCAAAATTCGGTCTGGGGCTGGGATGCAACCTGGATTGACCATATCTAGACATACAGCTGGATGAGACATAAGGGTGGACACTCTTGGGGCTGAGAGTTTGGGTGAGCTTGGGTGAGCAAACGCAGAACCTTTAAAGTAATACTGCGTGGTACGCATCCCATGGGTCCCAAATCTCCAGGTTCAAGGGCATCTTCCTACATCGAAAACATGCATGAGAAACCCAGAAGAAGGTACACCATGTGATTTTGAAAGGTTTCTAAAACACACATCATTTCTCATCTCCTTGTGCTCGGGTTCGCAATTCCAGCTACTTTATTAGCAATCTCCCTACTTGGAGAATCAGCACCTTTAACCTCCTGTTCCCTACAGGTTGCAATTTGTCCTGAGGATGAACGGGAAGAGGGGCAACCAATGAGAGACTAGATCTAGGTGTTGGGACAGGCACAGGTCACTCTATTTTCCCATCAGGAAGAAGAATTATCCACAGGCTCAGCCTGCCGCCCAGAAACAGAATAGGGCCTGAGGCAATCCCGTGCGTTTGAGGCCAGCTCCCAAAAAAGCGAGTTGAAAAATGGAGCCCAGGGACACTGCCATTCACAAACCCGCAGAGTTATAAATGATAACTCTCGTCCACAAATATATTGAGGGAAGGCAACGAAGAGGATTTGAAAGCAAGGCAGAATTGCAGGAAACAGGTTTCAGGAGGTAGATTCGAATCGCCTTTAAAGCACATGAAAAGTCGCAAAACGTCAACAATGATGCCCTTGGCCAAAAAGGGCGTATGCGTTTTTTCCTGAATATATTCAGGAAAAAACGCATACGCCCTTTTTGGCCAACCAAGCAACCTGGAAAGGCAAATCAGCGCTACAAAGTAGTCTCGCTTCCCATCGGTCAAAAGGGCCATGATGCAAAAAGTGTCAAAACCAGAAATGCAGGACAGGCCATGGAGAAATGGCAGCCTTGCTACGCTGATGGGCGGGATGTAAATTGCCAACAGCCACTCAGGAGAAGTGTACGGTGTGTCCTGAAACATCGAGAAAACACAGCTTAGGGAGCATAGGGCACGTCTACTCATGGGCGTATAAATTGGGAAAACTAAAAATCAGCAAGACACAGGCACCCCAAAGTTTAGGGCTGCTCTGTTGACAAGAACCTCCACTTCATGACACCTTAAATATCCCAGGAAAGAGAAAAATGGATAAAGAAGTTGTGGTCCTTATGTACAATGGAATATCATCAGACATGAAATCAATGTCATAAGGCTAGAAGAAGCAAGATGAGTGGACTTAGGTACGATGATTCTAAGTGAAATAAGTCACACAGAAAAAGACACTTATCATAAGCTATCACTTATAGAGGGAATGTAAAAACCGGTACACTTGAACTGAATTACAAAACAGAACAGAGTCACACGTTTAGAAAACACACTATGGTTGCTTAACGGGAAAGGTGAGGTGGGGTGATGCATAAAACAAGGGTTTCAAATTGGCTCAGATACAGTTCCATACACCCAATATGTAATAGAAAAGACCGACTCCTTGCTCAGTGAACTGGACTCAACACCCCCTATTCACCGCACAAGAATATATGTGACTAGTAACAATCTTAAAACCTATGTATTGATATCTGTCTGGAAGAGAGTCAAGTGGGTGTAAAGCCGCATAAACACAGCCGTGAAAAGCAGCTAAACCCCATTATAAAAATAAATTACTTTTAAAAACCCGTAAAACAAAGACAGTGAAAGAGAGAGAAATTCTTACAAAATTCGTTCAGGGGCTGTGATGCAACCTGGATTGACCATATCTAGACGCACAGCTGGATGAGACATAAGGCTGGACACACTTGGGGCTGAGAGGTTGGGTGAGGTTGGGTGAGCAAACACAGACCCTTTAAGGTAATACTGCCTGGTACACATCCCATGGGTCCCAAATCTCCAGGTTCAAGGGCATATTCCTACATCGAAAACATGCATGAGAAACCCAGAAGGTGGTACACCGTGTGATTTTGAAAGGTTTCTAAAACGCACCTCATTTCTCATTTCCTTGTGTTCGGGTTCGCCATTCCAGCTACTTTACTAGAAATCTCCCTACTTGGAGAATCAGCACCTTTAACCTCCTGTTCCCTACAGGTTGCAATTTGTCCTGAGGATGAAAGGGAAGAGGGGCAACCAATGAGAGACTAGATCTAGGTGTTGGGACAGGCACAGGTCACTCTATTTTCCCATCAGGAAGAAGAATTAACCACAGGCTCAGCCTGCCCCCCGGAACCTGAATAGGGCCTGAGGCAATCCCGTGCTTTTGCGGCCAGCTCCCAAAAAAGACAGTTGAAAAATGGAGCTCAGGGGCACTGCCATTCACAAACCCGCAGAGTTATAAATGATAACTCCCTTCCACAAATATATTGAGGGAAGGAAACGAAGAGGATTTGAAAGCAAGGCAGAATTGCAGGAAACATGTTTCAGGAGGTAGATTCGAATCGCCTTTAAAGCATATGTAAAGTGGCAAAACTTCGACAATGATGCCCTTGGCCAAAAAGGGCGTATGCGTTTTTTCCTGAATATATTCAGGAAAAAACGCATACGCCCTTTTTGGCCAACCAAGCAACCTGGAAAGGCAAATCAGCGCTACAAAGAAGTCTCGATTCCCATCGGTCAAAAGGGCCATGCTGCAAACAGTGTCAAAACCAGAAATGCAGGACAGGCCATGGAGAAATGGCAGCCTTGCTACGCTGATGGGCGGGATGTAAATTGCCAACAGCCACTCTGGAGAAGTGTACGGTGTGTCCTGAAACATCGAAAAAACACAGCTTAGGGAGCATAGGGCACGGCCACTCATGGGCGTATAAATTGGGAAAATTAAAAATCAGCAAGACACAGGCACCCCAAAGTTTAGGGCTGCTCTGTTGACAAGAACCTCCACTTCATGACACCTTAAATATCCCAGGAAAGAGAAAAATGGATAAAGAAGTTGTGGTCCTTATGTACAATGGAATATCACTCAGACATGAAATCAATGTCATAAGGCTAGTAGAAGCAAGATGAGTGGATTTAGGTACGACGATTCTAAGTGAAATAAGACACACAGAAAAAGACACTTATCATAAGCTATCACTTATAGAGGGAAAGTAAAAACCGCTACACTTGAACTGAATTACAAAACAGAACAGAGTCACACGTTTAGAAAACACACTATGGCTGCTTAACGGGAAAGGTGAGGTGGGGTGATGCATAAAACAAGGGTTTCAAATTCGTTCAGATACCGTTCCATACACCCAATATGTAATAGACAAGACCTACTCCTTGCTCAGTGAACTGGACTCAACACCCCCTATTCACCACACAAGAATATATCTGACTAGTAAGAATCTTAAAACCTATGTATTGTATCTGTCTGGAATTGAGTCAAGTGGGTGTAAAGCCGCATAAACACAGCGGTGAAAAACAGCTAAACCCCATTATAAAAATAAATTACTTTTAAAAACCCGTAAAACAAAGACTGTGAAAGAGAGAGAATTTCTTCCAAAATTCGGTCTGGGGCTGGGATGCAACCTGGATTGACCATATCTAGACATACAGCTGGATGAGACATAAGGGTGGACACTCTTGGGGCTGAGAGTTTGGGTGAGCTTGGGTGAGCAAACGCAGAACCTTTAAAGTAATACTGCGTGGTACGCATCCCATGGGTCCCAAATCTCCAGGTTCAAGGGCATCTTCCTACATCGAAAACATGCATGAGAAACCCAGAAGAAGGTACACCATGTGATTTTGAAAGGTTTCTAAAACACACATCATTTCTCATCTCCTTGTGCTCGGGTTCGCAATTCCAGCTACTTTATTAGCAATCTCCCTACTTGGAGAATCAGCACCTTTAACCTCCTGTTCCCTACAGGTTGCAATTTGTCCTGAGGATGAACGGGAAGAGGGGCAACCAATGAGAGACTAGATCTAGGTGTTGGGACAGGCACAGGTCACTCTATTTTCCCATCAGGAAGAAGAATTATCCACAGGCTCAGCCTGCCGCCCAGAAACAGAATAGGGCCTGAGGCAATCCCGTGCGTTTGAGGCCAGCTCCCAAAAAAGCGAGTTGAAAAATGGAGCCCAGGGACACTGCCATTCACAAACCCGCAGAGTTATAAATGATAACTCTCGTCCACAAATATATTGAGGGAAGGCAACGAAGAGGATTTGAAAGCAAGGCAGAATTGCAGGAAACAGGTTTCAGGAGGTAGATTCGAATCGCCTTTAAAGCACATGAAAAGTCGCAAAACGTCAACAATGATGCCCTTGGCCAAAAAGGGCGTATGCGTTTTTTCCTGAATATATTCAGGAAAAAACGCATACGCCCTTTTTGGCCAACCAAGCAACCTGGAAAGGCAAATCAGCGCTACAAAGTAGTCTCGCTTCCCATCGGTCAAAAGGGCCATGATGCAAAAAGTGTCAAAACCAGAAATGCAGGACAGGCCATGGAGAAATGGCAGCCTTGCTACGCTGATGGGCGGGATGTAAATTGCCAACAGCCACTCAGGAGAAGTGTACGGTGTGTCCTGAAACATCGAGAAAACACAGCTTAGGGAGCATAGGGCACGTCTACTCATGGGCGTATAAATTGGGAAAACTAAAAATCAGCAAGACACAGGCACCCCAAAGTTTAGGGCTGCTCTGTTGACAAGAACCTCCACTTCATGACACCTTAAATATCCCAGGAAAGAGAAAAATGGATAAAGAAGTTGTGGTCCTTATGTACAATGGAATATCATCAGACATGAAATCAATGTCATAAGGCTAGAAGAAGCAAGATGAGTGGACTTAGGTACGATGATTCTAAGTGAAATAAGTCACACAGAAAAAGACACTTATCATAAGCTATCACTTATAGAGGGAATGTAAAAACCGGTACACTTGAACTGAATTACAAAACAGAACAGAGTCACACGTTTAGAAAACACACTATGGTTGCTTAACGGGAAAGGTGAGGTGGGGTGATGCATAAAACAAGGGTTTCAAATTGGCTCAGATACAGTTCCATACACCCAATATGTAATAGAAAAGACCGACTCCTTGCTCAGTGAACTGGACTCAACACCCCCTATTCACCGCACAAGAATATATGTGACTAGTAACAATCTTAAAACCTATGTATTGATATCTGTCTGGAAGAGAGTCAAGTGGGTGTAAAGCCGCATAAACACAGCCGTGAAAAGCAGCTAAACCCCATTATAAAAATAAATTACTTTTAAAAACCCGTAAAACAAAGACAGTGAAAGAGAGAGAAATTCTTACAAAATTCGTTCAGGGGCTGTGATGCAACCTGGATTGACCATATCTAGACGCACAGCTGGATGAGACATAAGGCTGGACACACTTGGGGCTGAGAGGTTGGGTGAGGTTGGGTGAGCAAACACAGACCCTTTAAGGTAATACTGCCTGGTACACATCCCATGGGTCCCAAATCTCCAGGTTCAAGGGCATATTCCTACATCGAAAACATGCATGAGAAACCCAGAAGGTGGTACACCGTGTGATTTTGAAAGGTTTCTAAAACGCACCTCATTTCTCATTTCCTTGTGTTCGGGTTCGCCATTCCAGCTACTTTACTAGAAATCTCCCTACTTGGAGAATCAGCACCTTTAACCTCCTGTTCCCTACAGGTTGCAATTTGTCCTGAGGATGAAAGGGAAGAGGGGCAACCAATGAGAGACTAGATCTAGGTGTTGGGACAGGCACAGGTCACTCTATTTTCCCATCAGGAAGAAGAATTAACCACAGGCTCAGCCTGCCCCCCGGAACCTGAATAGGGCCTGAGGCAATCCCGTGCTTTTGCGGCCAGCTCCCAAAAAAGACAGTTGAAAAATGGAGCTCAGGGGCACTGCCATTCACAAACCCGCAGAGTTATAAATGATAACTCCCTTCCACAAATATATTGAGGGAAGGAAACGAAGAGGATTTGAAAGCAAGGCAGAATTGCAGGAAACATGTTTCAGGAGGTAGATTCGAATCGCCTTTAAAGCATATGTAAAGTGGCAAAACTTCGACAATGATGCCCTTGGCCAAAAAGGGCGTATGCGTTTTTTCCTGAATATATTCAGGAAAAAACGCATACGCCCTTTTTGGCCAACCAAGCAACCTGGAAAGGCAAATCAGCGCTACAAAGAAGTCTCGATTCCCATCGGTCAAAAGGGCCATGCTGCAAACAGTGTCAAAACCAGAAATGCAGGACAGGCCATGGAGAAATGGCAGCCTTGCTACGCTGATGGGCGGGATGTAAATTGCCAACAGCCACTCTGGAGAAGTGTACGGTGTGTCCTGAAACATCGAAAAAACACAGCTTAGGGAGCATAGGGCACGGCCACTCATGGGCGTATAAATTGGGAAAATTAAAAATCAGCAAGACACAGGCACCCCAAAGTTTAGGGCTGCTCTGTTGACAAGAACCTCCACTTCATGACACCTTAAATATCCCAGGAAAGAGAAAAATGGATAAAGAAGTTGTGGTCCTTATGTACAATGGAATATCACTCAGACATGAAATCAATGTCATAAGGCTAGTAGAAGCAAGATGAGTGGATTTAGGTACGACGATTCTAAGTGAAATAAGACACACAGAAAAAGACACTTATCATAAGCTATCACTTATAGAGGGAAAGTAAAAACCGCTACACTTGAACTGAATTACAAAACAGAACAGAGTCACACGTTTAGAAAACACACTATGGCTGCTTAACGGGAAAGGTGAGGTGGGGTGATGCATAAAACAAGGGTTTCAAATTCGTTCAGATACCGTTCCATACACCCAATATGTAATAGACAAGACCTACTCCTTGCTCAGTGAACTGGACTCAACACCCCCTATTCACCACACAAGAATATATCTGACTAGTAAGAATCTTAAAACCTATGTATTGTATCTGTCTGGAATTGAGTCAAGTGGGTGTAAAGCCGCATAAACACAGCGGTGAAAAACAGCTAAACCCCATTATAAAAATAAATTACTTTTAAAAACCCGTAAAACAAAGACTGTGAAAGAGAGAGAATTTCTTCCAAAATTCGGTCTGGGGCTGGGATGCAACCTGGATTGACCATATCTAGACATACAGCTGGATGAGACATAAGGGTGGACACTCTTGGGGCTGAGAGTTTGGGTGAGCTTGGGTGAGCAAACGCAGAACCTTTAAAGTAATACTGCGTGGTACGCATCCCATGGGTCCCAAATCTCCAGGTTCAAGGGCATCTTCCTACATCGAAAACATGCATGAGAAACCCAGAAGAAGGTACACCATGTGATTTTGAAAGGTTTCTAAAACACACATCATTTCTCATCTCCTTGTGCTCGGGTTCGCAATTCCAGCTACTTTATTAGCAATCTCCCTACTTGGAGAATCAGCACCTTTAACCTCCTGTTCCCTACAGGTTGCAATTTGTCCTGAGGATGAACGGGAAGAGGGGCAACCAATGAGAGACTAGATCTAGGTGTTGGGACAGGCACAGGTCACTCTATTTTCCCATCAGGAAGAAGAATTATCCACAGGCTCAGCCTGCCGCCCAGAAACAGAATAGGGCCTGAGGCAATCCCGTGCGTTTGAGGCCAGCTCCCAAAAAAGCGAGTTGAAAAATGGAGCCCAGGGACACTGCCATTCACAAACCCGCAGAGTTATAAATGATAACTCTCGTCCACAAATATATTGAGGGAAGGCAACGAAGAGGATTTGAAAGCAAGGCAGAATTGCAGGAAACAGGTTTCAGGAGGTAGATTCGAATCGCCTTTAAAGCACATGAAAAGTCGCAAAACGTCAACAATGATGCCCTTGGCCAAAAAGGGCGTATGCGTTTTTTCCTGAATATATTCAGGAAAAAACGCATACGCCCTTTTTGGCCAACCAAGCAACCTGGAAAGGCAAATCAGCGCTACAAAGTAGTCTCGCTTCCCATCGGTCAAAAGGGCCATGATGCAAAAAGTGTCAAAACCAGAAATGCAGGACAGGCCATGGAGAAATGGCAGCCTTGCTACGCTGATGGGCGGGATGTAAATTGCCAACAGCCACTCAGGAGAAGTGTACGGTGTGTCCTGAAACATCGAGAAAACACAGCTTAGGGAGCATAGGGCACGTCTACTCATGGGCGTATAAATTGGGAAAACTAAAAATCAGCAAGACACAGGCACCCCAAAGTTTAGGGCTGCTCTGTTGACAAGAACCTCCACTTCATGACACCTTAAATATCCCAGGAAAGAGAAAAATGGATAAAGAAGTTGTGGTCCTTATGTACAATGGAATATCATCAGACATGAAATCAATGTCATAAGGCTAGAAGAAGCAAGATGAGTGGACTTAGGTACGATGATTCTAAGTGAAATAAGTCACACAGAAAAAGACACTTATCATAAGCTATCACTTATAGAGGGAATGTAAAAACCGGTACACTTGAACTGAATTACAAAACAGAACAGAGTCACACGTTTAGAAAACACACTATGGTTGCTTAACGGGAAAGGTGAGGTGGGGTGATGCATAAAACAAGGGTTTCAAATTGGCTCAGATACAGTTCCATACACCCAATATGTAATAGAAAAGACCGACTCCTTGCTCAGTGAACTGGACTCAACACCCCCTATTCACCGCACAAGAATATATGTGACTAGTAACAATCTTAAAACCTATGTATTGATATCTGTCTGGAAGAGAGTCAAGTGGGTGTAAAGCCGCATAAACACAGCCGTGAAAAGCAGCTAAACCCCATTATAAAAATAAATTACTTTTAAAAACCCGTAAAACAAAGACAGTGAAAGAGAGAGAAATTCTTACAAAATTCGTTCAGGGGCTGTGATGCAACCTGGATTGACCATATCTAGACGCACAGCTGGATGAGACATAAGGCTGGACACACTTGGGGCTGAGAGGTTGGGTGAGGTTGGGTGAGCAAACACAGACCCTTTAAGGTAATACTGCCTGGTACACATCCCATGGGTCCCAAATCTCCAGGTTCAAGGGCATATTCCTACATCGAAAACATGCATGAGAAACCCAGAAGGTGGTACACCGTGTGATTTTGAAAGGTTTCTAAAACGCACCTCATTTCTCATTTCCTTGTGTTCGGGTTCGCCATTCCAGCTACTTTACTAGAAATCTCCCTACTTGGAGAATCAGCACCTTTAACCTCCTGTTCCGTACAGGTTGCAATTTGTCCTGAGGATGAAAGGGAAGAGGGGCAACCAATGAGAGACTAGATCTAGGTGTTGGGACAGGCACAGGTCACTCTATTTTCCCATCAGGAAGAAGAACTAACCACAGTCTCAGCCTGCCCCCCGGAACCTGAATAGGGCCTGAGGCAATCCCGTGCTTTTGCGGCCAGCTCCCAAAAAAGACAGTTGAAAAATGGAGCTCAGGGGCACTGCCATTCACAAACCCGCAGAGTTATAAATGATAACTCTCTTCCACAAATATATTGAGGGAAGGCAACGAAGAGGATTTGAAAGCAAGGCAGAATTGCAGGAATCATGTTTCAGGAGGTAGATTCGAATAGCCTTTAAAGCATATGTAAAGTGGCAAAAGTTCGACAATGATGCCCTTGGCCAAAAAGGGCGTATGCGTTTTTTCCTGAATATATTCAGGAAAAAACGCATACGCCCTTTTTGGCCAACCAAGCAACCTGGAAAGGCAAATCAGCGCTACAAAGAAGTCTCGCTTCCCATCGGTCAAAAGGGCCATGCTGCAAAAAGTGTCAAAACCAGAAATGCAGGACAGGCCATGGAGAAATGTCAGCCTTGCTACGCTGATGGGCGGGATGTAAATTGCCAACAGCCACTCTGGAGAAGTGTACGGTGTGTCCTGAAACATCGAAAAAACACAGCTTAGGGAGCATAGGGCATGTCCACTCATGGGCGTATAAATTGGGAAAATTAAAAATCAGAAAGACACAGGCACCCCAAAGTTTAGGGCTGCTCTGTTGACAAGAACCTCCACTTCATGACACCTTAAATATCCCAGGAAAGAGAAAAATGGATAAAGAAGTTGTGGTCCTTATGTACAATGGAATATCACTCAGACATGAAATCAATGTCATAAGGCTAGTAGAAGCAAGATGAGTGGATTTAGGTACGACGATTCTAAGTGAAATAAGTCACACAGAAAAAGACACTTATCATAAGCTATCACTTATAGAGGAAATGTAAAAACCGCTACACTTGAACTGAATTACAAAACAGAACAGAGTCACACGTTTAGAAAACACACTATGGCTGCTTAACGGGACAGGTGAGGTGGGGTGATGCATAAAACAAGGGTTTCAATTTCGTTCAGATACCGTTCCATACACCCAATATGTAATAGACAAGACCTACTCCTTGCTCAGTGAACTGGACTCAACACCCCCTATTCACCACACAAGAATATATCTGACTAGTAAGAATCTTAAAACCTATGTATTGATATCTCTCTGGAAGTGAGTCAAGTGGGTGTAAAGCCGCATAAACACAGCGGTGAAAAACAGCTAAACCCCATTATAAAAATAAATTACTTTTAAAAACCCGTAAAACAAAGACTGTGAAAGAGAGAGAAATTCTTCCAAAATTCGGTCTGGGGTTGGGATGCAACCTGGATTGACCATATCTAGACATACAGCTGGATGAGACATAAGGGTGGACACTCTTGGGGCTGAGAGGTTGGGTGAGGTTGGGTGAGCAAACGCAGAACCTTTAAAGAAATACTGCGTGGTACGCATCCCATGGGTCCCAAATCTCCAGGTTCAAGGGCATCTTCCTACATCGAAAACATACATGAGAAACCCAGAAGATGGTACACCGTGTTATTTTGAAAGGTTTCTAAAACGCACCTCATTTCTCATCTCCTTGTGCTCGGGTTCGCCATTCCAGGTACTTTACTAACAATCTCCCTACTTGGAGAATCAGCACCTTTAACCTCCTGTTCCCTACAGGTTGCAATTTGTCCTGAGGATGAACGGGAAGAGGGGCAACCAATGAGAGACTAGATCTAGGTGTTGGGACAGGCACAGGTCACTCTATTTTCCCATCAGGAAAAAGAATTAACCACAGGCTCAGCCTGCCGCCCAGAAACAGAATAGGGCCTGAGGCAATCCCGTGCTCTTACGGCCAGCTCCCAAAAAAGCGAGTTGAAAAATGGAGCCCAGGGACACTGCCATTCACAAACCCGCAGAGTTATAAATGATAACTCTCGTCCACAAATATATTGAGGGAAGGCAACGAAGAGGATTTGAAAGCAAGGCAGAATTGCAGGAAACAGGTTTCAGGAGGTAGATTCGAATCGCCTTTAAAGCACATGAAAAGTCGCAAAACGTCGACAATGATGCCCTTGGCCAAAAAGGGCGTATGCGTTTTTTCCTGAATATATTCAAGAAAAAACGCATACGCCCTTTTTGGCCAACCAAGCAACCTGGAAAGGCAAATCAGCGCTACAAAGTAGGCTCGCTTCCCATCGGTCAAAAGGGCCATGCTGCAAAAAGTGTCAAAACCAGAAATGCAGGACAGGCCATGGAGAAATGGCAGCCTTGCTACGCTGATGGGCGGGATGTAAATTGCCAACAGCCACTCTGGAGAAGTGTACGGTGTGTCCTGAAACATCGAGAAAACACAGCTTAGGGAGCATAGGGCACGTCTACTCATGGGCGTATAAATTGGGAAAACTAAAAATCAGGAAGACACAGGCACCCCAAAGTTTAGGGCTGCTCTGTTGACAAGAACCTCCACTTCATGACACCTTAAATATCCCAGGAAAGAGAAAAATGGATAAAGAAGTTGTGGTCCTTATGTACAATGGAATATCACTCAGACATGAAATCAATGTCATAAGGCTAGAAGAAGCAAGATGAGTGGACTTAGTTACGATGATTCTAAGTGAAATAAGTCACACAGAAAAAGACACTTATCATAAGCTATCACTTATAGAGGGAATGTAAAAACCGCTACACTTGAACTGAATTACAAAACAGAACAGAGTCACACGTTTAGAAAACACACTATGGCTGCTTAACGGGAAAGGTGAGGTGGGGTGATGCATAAAACAATGGTTTCAAATTGGCTCAGATACCGTTCCATACACCCAATATGTAATAGAAAAGACCGACTCCTTGCTCAGTGAACTGGACTCAACACCCCCTATTCACCGCACAAGAATATATGTGACTAGTAAGAATCTTAAAACCTATGTATTGATATCTGTCTGGAAGAGAGTCAGGTGGGTGTAAAGCCGCATAAACACAGCCGTGAAAAGCAGCTAAACCCCATTATAAAAATAAATTACTTTTAAAAACCCGTAAAACAAAGACAGTGAAAGAGAGAGAAATTCTTACAAAATTCGTTCAGGGGCTGTGATGCAACCTGGATTGACCATATCTAGACGCACAGCTGGATGAGACATAAGGCTGGACACACTTGGGGCTGAGAGGTTGGGTGAGGTTGGGTGAGCAAACACAGACCCTTTAAGGTAATACTGCCTGGTACACATCCCATGGGTCCCAAATCTCCAGGTTCAAGGGCATATTCCTACATCGAAAACATGCATGAGAAACCCAGAAGGTGGTACACCGTGTGATTTTGAAAGGTTTCTAAAACGCACCTCATTTCTCATTTCCTTGTGTTCGGGTTCGCCATTCCAGCTACTTTACTAGAAATCTCCCTACTTGGAGAATCAGCACCTTTAACCTCCTGTTCCGTACAGGTTGCAATTTGTCCTGAGGATGAAAGGGAAGAGGGGCAACCAATGAGAGACTAGATCTAGGTGTTGGGACAGGCACAGGTCACTCTATTTTCCCATCAGGAAGAAGAACTAACCACAGTCTCAGCCTGCCCCCCGGAACCTGAATAGGGCCTGAGGCAATCCCGTGCTTTTGCGGCCAGCTCCCAAAAAAGACAGTTGAAAAATGGAGCTCAGGGGCACTGCCATTCACAAACCCGCAGAGTTATAAATGATAACTCTCTTCCACAAATATATTGAGGGAAGGCAACGAAGAGGATTTGAAAGCAAGGAGAATTGCAGGAAACATGTTTCAGGAGGTAGATTCGAATAGCCTTTAAAGCATATGTAAAGTGGCAAAAGTTCGACAATGATGCCCTTGGCCAAAAAGGGCGTATGCGTTTTTTCCTGAATATATTCAGGAAAAAACGCATACGCCCTTTTTGGCCAACCAAGCAACCTGGAAAGGCAAATCAGCGCTACAAAGAAGTCTCGCTTCCCATCGGTCAAAAGGGCCATGCTGCAAAAAGTGTCAAAACCAGAAATGCAGGACAGGCCATGGAGAAATGTCAGCCTTGCTACGCTGATGGGCGGGATGTAAATTGCCAACAGCCACTCTGGAGAAGTGTACGGTGTGTCCTGAAACATCGAAAAAACACAGCTTAGGGAGCATAGGGCACGTCCACTCATGGGCGTATAAATTGGGAAAATTAAAAATCAGCAAGACACAGGCACCCCAAAGTTTAGGGCTGCTCTGTTGACAAGAACCTCCACTTCATGACACCTTAAATATCCCAGGAAAGAGAAAAATGGATAAAGAAGTTGTGGTCCTTATGTACAATGGAATATCACTCAGACATGAAATCAATGTCATAAGGCTAGTAGAAGCAAGATGAGTGGATTTAGGTACGACGATTCTAAGTGAAATAAGTCACACAGAAAAAGACACTTATCATAAGCTATCACTTATAGAGGAAATGTAAAAACCGCTACACTTGAACTGAATTACAAAACAGAACAGAGTCACACGTTTAGAAAACACACTATGGCTGCTTAACGGGACAGGTGAGGTGGGGTGATGCATAAAACAAGGGTTTCAATTTCGTTCAGATACCGTTCCATACACCCAATATGTAATAGACAAGACCTACTCCTTGCTCAGTGAACTGGACTCAACACCCCCTATTCACCACACAAGAATATATCTGACTAGTAAGAATCTTAAAACCTATGTATTGATATCTCTCTGGAAGTGAGCCAAGTGGGTGTAAAGCCGCATAAACACAGCGGTGAAAAACAGCTAAACCCCATTATAAAAATAAATTACTTTTAAAAACCCGTAAAACAAAGACTGTGAAAGAGAGAGAAATTCTTCCAAAATTCGGTCTGGGGTTGGGATGCAACCTGGATTGACCATATCTAGACATACAGCTGGATGAGACATAAGGGTGGACACTCTTGGGGCTGAGAGGTTGGGTGAGGTTGGGTGAGCAAACGCAGAACCTTTAAAGAAATACTGCGTGGTACGCATCCCATGGGTCCCAAATCTCCAGGTTCAAGGGCATCTTCCTACATCGAAAACATACATGAGAAACCCAGAAGATGGTACACCGTGTTATTTTGAAAGGTTTCTAAAACGCACCTCATTTCTCATCTCCTTGTGCTCGGGTTCGCCATTCCAGGTACTTTACTAGCAATCTCCCTACTTGGAGAATCAGCACCTTTAACCTCCTGTTCCCTACAGGTTGCAATTTGTCCTGAGGATGAACAGGAAGAGGGGCAACCAATGAGAGACTAGATCTAGGTGTTGGGACAGGCACAGGTCACTCTATTTTCCCATCAGGAAAAAGAATTAACCACAGGCTCAGCCTGCCGCCCAGAAACAGAATAGGGCCTGAGGCAATCCCGTGCTCTTAAGGCCAGCTCCCAAAAAAGCGAGTTGAAAAATGGAGCCCAGGGACACTGCCATTCACAAACCCGCAGAGTTATAAATGATAACTCTCGTCCACAAATATATTGAGGGAAGGCAACGAAGAGGATTTGAAAGCAAGGCAGAATTGCAGGAAACAGGTTTCAGGAGGTAGATTCGAATCGCCTTTAAAGCACATGAAAAGTCGCAAAACGTCGACAATGATGCCCTTGGCCAAAAAGGGCGTATGCGTTTTTTCCTGAATATATTCAAGAAAAAACGCATACGCCCTTTTTGGCCAACCAAGCAACCTGGAAAGGCAAATCAGCGCTACAAAGTAGGCTCGCTTCCCATCGGTCAAAAGGGCCATGCTGCAAAAAGTGTCAAAACCAGAAATGCAGGACAGGCCATGGAGAAATGGCAGCCTTGCTACGCTGATGGGCGGGATGTAAATTGCCAACAGCCACTCTGGAGAAGTGTACGGTGTGTCCTGAAACATCGAGAAAACACAGCTTAGGGAGCATAGGGCACGTCTACTCATGGGCGTATAAATTGGGAAAACTAAAAATCAGGAAGACACAGGCACCCCAAAGTTTAGGGCTGCTCTGTTGACAAGAACCTCCACTTCATGACACCTTAAATATCCCAGGAAAGAGAAAAATGGATAAAGAAGTTGTGGTCCTTATGTACAATGGAATATCACTCAGACATGAAATCAATGTCATAAGGCTAGAAGAAGCAAGATGAGTGGACTTAGGTACGATGATTCTAAGTGAAATAAGTCACACAGAAAAAGACACTTATCATAAGCTATCACTTATAGAGGGAATGTAAAAACCGCTACACTTGAACTGAATTACAAAACAGAACTGAGTCACACGTTTAGAAAACACACTATGGCTGCTTAACGGGAAAGGTGAGGTGGGGTGATGCATAAAACAATGGTTTCAAATTGGCTCAGATACCGTTCCATACACCCAATATGTAATAGAAAAGACCGACTCCTTGCTCAGTGAACTGGACTCAACACCCCCTATTCACCGCACAAGAATATATGTGACTAGTAAGAATCTTAAAACCTATGTATTGATATCTGTCTGGAAGAGAGTCAAGTGGGTGTAAAGCCGCATAAACACAGCCGTGAAAAGCAGCTAAACCCCATTATAAAAATAAATTACTTTTAAAAACCCGTAAAACAAAGACAGTGAAAGAGAGAGAAATTCTTACAAAATTCGTTCAGGGGCTGTGATGCAACCTGGATTGACCATATCTAGACGCACAGCTGGATGAGACATAAGGCTGGACACACTTGGGGCTGAGAGGTTGGGTGAGGTTGGGTGAGCAAACACAGACCCTTTAAGGTAATACTGCCTGGTACACATCCCATGGGTCCCAAATCTCCAGGTTCAAGGGCATATTCCTACATCGAAAACATGCATGAGAAACCCAGAAGGTGGTACACCGTGTGATTTTGAAAGGTTTCTAAAACGCACCTCATTTCTCATTTCCTTGTGTTCGGGTTCGCCATTCCAGCTACTTTACTAGAAATCTCCCTACTTGGAGAATCAGCACCTTTAACCTCCTGTTCCGTACAGGTTGCAATTTGTCCTGAGGATGAAAGGGAAGAGGGGCAACCAATGAGAGACTAGATCTAGGTGTTGGGACAGGCACAGGTCACTCTATTTTCCCATCAGGAAGAAGAACTAACCACAGTCTCAGCCTGCCCCCCGGAACCTGAATAGGGCCTGAGGCAATCCCGTGCTTTTGCGGCCAGCTCCCAAAAAAGACAGTTGAAAAATGGAGCTCAGGGGCACTGCCATTCACAAACCCGCAGAGTTATAAATGATAACTCTCTTCCACAAATATATTGAGGGAAGGCAACGAAGAGGATTTGAAAGCAAGGCAGAATTGCAGGAAACATGTTTCAGGAGGTAGATTCGAATAGCCTTTAAAGCATATGTAAAGTGGCAAAAGTTCGACAATGATGCCCTTGGCCAAAAAGGGCGTATGCGTTTTTTCCTGAATATATTCAGGAAAAAACGCATACGCCCTTTTTGGCCAACCAAGCAACCTGGAAAGGCAAATCAGCGCTACAAAGAAGTTTCGCTTCCCATCGGTCAAAAGGGCCATGCTGCAAAAAGTGTCAAAACCAGAAATGCAGGACAGGCCATGGAGAAATGTCAGCCTTGCTACGCTGATGGGCGGGATGTAAATTGCCAACAGCCACTCTGGAGAAGTGTACGGTGTGTCCTGAAACATCGAAAAAACACAGCTTAGGGAGCATAGGGCATGTCCACTCATGGGCGTATAAATTGGGAAAATTAAAAATCAGCAAGACACAGGCACCCCAAAGTTTAGGGCTGCTCTGTTGACAAGAACCTCCACTTCATGACACCTTAAATATCCCAGGAAAGAGAAAAATGGATAAAGAAGTTGTGGTCCTTATGTACAATGGAATATCACTCAGACATGAAATCAATGTCATAAGGCTAGTAGAAGCAAGATGAGTGGATTTAGGTACGACGATTCTAAGTGAAATAAGTCACACAGAAAAAGACACTTATCATAAGCTATCACTTATAGAGGAAATGTAAAAACCGCTACACTTGAACTGAATTACAAAACAGAACAGAGTCACACGTTTAGAAAACACACTATGGCTGCTTAACGGGACAGGTGAGGTGGGGTGATGCATAAAACAAGGGTTTCAATTTCGTTCAGATACCGTTCCATACACCCAATATGTAATAGACAAGACCTACTCCTTGCTCAGTGAACTGGACTCAACACCCCCTATTCACCACACAAGAATATATCTGACTAGTAAGAATCTTAAAACCTATGTATTGATATCTCTCTGGAAGTGAGTCAAGTGGGTGTAAAGCCGCATAAACACAGCGGTGAAAAACAGCTAAACCCCATTATAAAAATAAATTACTTTTAAAAACCCGTAAAACAAAGACTGTGAAAGAGAGAGAAATTCTTCCAAAATTCGGTCTGGGGTTGGGATGCAACCTGGATTGACCATATCTAGACATACAGCTGGATGAGACATAAGGGTGGACACTCTTGGGGCTGAGAGGTTGGGTGAGGTTGGGTGAGCAAACGCAGAACCTTTAAAGAAATACTGCGTGGTACGCATCCCATGGGTCCCAAATCTCCAGGTTCAAGGGCATCTTCCTACATCGAAAACATACATGAGAAACCCAGAAGATGGTACACCGTGTTATTTTGAAAGGTTTCTAAAACGCACCTCATTTCTCATCTCCTTGTGCTCGGGTTCGCCATTCCAGGTACTTTACTAGCAATCTCCCTACTTGGAGAATCAGCACCTTTAACCTCCTGTTCCCTACAGGTTGCAATTTGTCCTGAGGATGAACGGGAAGAGGGGCAACCAATGAGAGACTAGATCTAGGTGTTGGGACAGGCACAGGTCACTCTATTTTCCCATCAGGAAAAAGAATTAACCACAGGCTCAGCCTGCCGCCCAGAAACAGAATAGGGCCTGAGGCAATCCCGTGCTCTTACGGCCAGCTCCCAAAAAAGCGAGTTGAAAAATGGAGCCCAGGGACACTGCCATTCACAAACCCGCAGAGTTATAAATGATAACTCTCGTCCACAAATATATTGAGGGAAGGCAACGAAGAGGATTTGAAAGCAAGGCAGAATTGCAGGAAACAGGTTTCAGGAGGTAGATTCGAATCGCCTTTAAAGCACATGAAAAGTCGCAAAACGTCGACAATGATGCCCTTGGCCAAAAAGGGCGTATGCGTTTTTTCCTGAATATATTCAAGAAAAAACGCATACGCCCTTTTTGGCCAACCAAGCAACCTGGAAAGGCAAATCAGCGCTACAAAGTAGGCTCGCTTCCCATCGGTCAAAAGGGCCATGCTGCAAAAAGTGTCAAAACCAGAAATGCAGGACAGGCCATGGAGAAATGGCAGCCTTGCTACGCTGATGGGCGGGATGTAAATTGCCAACAGCCACTCTGGAGAAGTGTACGGTGTGTCCTGAAACATCGAGAAAACACAGCTTAGGGAGCATAGGGCACGTCTACTCATGGGCGTATAAATTGGGAAAACTAAAAATCAGGAAGACACAGGCACCCCAAAGTTTAGGGCTGCTCTGTTGACAAGAACCTCCACTTCATGACACCTTAAATATCCCAGGAAAGAGAAAAATGGATAAAGAAGTTGTGGTCCTTATGTACAATGGAATATCACTCAGACATGAAATCAATGTCATAAGGCTAGAAGAAGCAAGATGAGTGGACTTAGGTACGATGATTCTAAGTGAAATAAGTCACACAGAAAAAGACACTTATCATAAGCTATCACTTATAGAGGGAATGTAAAAACCGCTACACTTGAACTGAATTACAAAACAGAACTGAGTCACACGTTTAGAAAACACACTATGGCTGCTTAACGGGAAAGGTGAGGTGGGGTGATGCATAAAACAATGGTTTCAAATTGGCTCAGATACCGTTCCATACACCCAATATGTAATAGAAAAGACCGACTCCTTGCTCAGTGAACTGGACTCAACACCCCCTATTCACCGCACAAGAATATATGTGACTAGTAAGAATCTTAAAACCTATGTATTGATATCTGTCTGGAAGAGAGTCAAGTGGGTGTAAAGCCGCATAAACACAGCCGTGAAAAGCAGCTAAACCCCATTATAAAAATAAATTACTTTTAAAAACCCGTAAAACAAAGACAGTGAAAGAGAGAGAAATTCTTACAAAATTCGTTCAGGGGCTGTGATGCAACCTGGATTGACCATATCTAGACGCACAGCTGGATGAGACATAAGGCTGGACACACTTGGGGCTGAGAGGTTGGGTGAGGTTGGGTGAGCAAACACAGACCCTTTAAGGTAATACTGCCTGGTACACATCCCATGGGTCCCAAATCTCCAGGTTCAAGGGCATATTCCTACATCGAAAACATGCATGAGAAACCCAGAAGGTGGTACACCGTGTGATTTTGAAAGGTTTCTAAAACGCACCTCATTTCTCATTTCCTTGTGTTCGGGTTCGCCATTCCAGCTACTTTACTAGAAATCTCCCTACTTGGAGAATCAGCACCTTTAACCTCCTGTTCCGTACAGGTTGCAATTTGTCCTGAGGATGAAAGGGAAGAGGGGCAACCAATGAGAGACTAGATCTAGGTGTTGGGACAGGCACAGGTCACTCTATTTTCCCATCAGGAAGAAGAACTAACCACAGTCTCAGCCTGCCCCCCGGAACCTGAATAGGGCCTGAGGCAATCCCGTGCTTTTGCGGCCAGCTCCCAAAAAAGACAGTTGAAAAATGGAGCTCAGGGGCACTGCCATTCACAAACCCGCAGAGTTATAAATGATAACTCTCTTCCACAAATATATTGAGGGAAGGCAACGAAGAGGATTTGAAAGCAAGGCAGAATTGCAGGAAACATGTTTCAGGAGGTAGATTCGAATAGCCTTTAAAGCATATGTAAAGTGGCAAAACTTCGACAATGATGCCCTTGGCCAAAAAGGGCGTATGCGTTTTTTCCTGAATATATTCAGGAAAAAACGCATACGCCCTTTTTGGCCAACCAAGCAACCTGGAAAGGCAAATCAGCGCTACAAAGAAGTCTCGCTTCCCATTGGTCAAAAGGGCCATGCTGCAAACAGTGTCAAAACCAGAAATGCAGGACAGGCCATGGAGAAATGTCAGCCTTGCTACGCTGATGGGCGGGATGTAAATTGCCAACAGCCACTCTGGAGAAGTGTACGGTGTGTCCTGAAACATCGAAAAAACACAGCTTAGGGAGCATAGGGCATGTCCACTCATGGGCGTATAAATTGGGAAAATTAAAAATCAGCAAGACACAGGCACCCCAAAGTTTAGGGCTGCTCTGTTGACAAGAACCTCCACTTCATGACACCTTAAATATCCCAGGAAAGAGAAAAATGGATAAAGAAGTTGTGGTCCTTATGTACAATGGAATATCACTCAGACATGAAATCAATGTCATAAGGCTAGTAGAAGCAAGATGAGTGGATTTAGGTACGACGATTCTAAGTGAAATAAGTCACACAGAAAAAGACACTTATCATAAGCTATCACTTATAGAGGAAATGTAAAAACCGCTACACTTGAACTGAATTACAAAACAGAACAGAGTCACACGTTTAGAAAACACACTATGGCTGCTTAACGGGACAGGTGAGGTGGGGTGATGCATAAAACAAGGGTTTCAATTTCGTTCAGATACCGTTCCATACACCCAATATGTAATAGACAAGACCTACTCCTTGCTCAGTGAACTGGACTCAACACCCCCTATTCACCACACAAGAATATATCTGACTAGTAAGAATCTTAAAACCTATGTATTGATATCTCTCTGGAAGTGAGTCAAGTGGGTGTAAAGCCGCATAAACACAGCGGTGAAAAACAGCTAAACCCCATTATAAAAATAAATTACTTTTAAAAACCCGTAAAACAAAGACTGTGAAAGAGAGAGAAATTCTTCCAAAATTCGGTCTGGGGTTGGGATGCAACCTGGATTGACCATATCTAGACATACAGCTGGATGAGACATAAGGGTGGACACTCTTGGGGCTGAGAGGTTGGGTGAGGTTGGGTGAGCAAACGCAGAACCTTTAAAGAAATACTGCGTGGTACGCATCCCATGGGTCCCAAATCTCCAGGTTCAAGGGCATCTTCCTACATCGAAAACATACATGAGAAACCCAGAAGATGGTACACCGTGTTATTTTGAAAGGTTTCTAAAACGCACCTCATTTCTCATCTCCTTGTGCTCGGGTTCGCCATTCCAGGTACTTTACTAGCAATCTCCCTACTTGGAGAATCAGCACCTTTAACCTCCTGTTCCCTACAGGTTGCAATTTGTCCTGAGGATGAACGGGAAGAGGGGCAACCAATGAGAGACTAGATCTAGGTGTTGGGACAGGCACAGGTCACTCTATTTTCCCATCAGGAAAAAGAATTAACCACAGGCTCAGCCTGCCGCCCAGAAACAGAATAGGGCCTGAGGCAATCCCGTGCTCTTACGGCCAGCTCCCAAAAAAGCGAGTTGAAAAATGGAGCCCAGGGACACTGCCATTCACAAACCCGCAGAGTTATAAATGATAACTCTCGTCCACAAATATATTGAGGGAAGGCAACGAAGAGGATTTGAAAGCAAGGCAGAATTGCAGGAAACAGGTTTCAGGAGGTAGATTCGAATCGCCTTTAAAGCACATGAAAAGTCGCAAAACGTCGACAATGATGCCCTTGGCCAAAAAGGGCGTATGCGTTTTTTCCTGAATATATTCAAGAAAAAACGCATACGCCCTTTTTGGCCAACCAAGCAACCTGGAAAGGCAAATCAGCGCTACAAAGTAGGCTCGCTTCCCATCGGTCAAAAGGGCCATGCTGCAAAAAGTGTCAAAACCAGAAATGCAGGACAGGCCATGGAGAAATGGCAGCCTTGCTACGCTGATGGGCGGGATGTAAATTGCCAACAGCCACTCTGGAGAAGTGTACGGTGTGTCCTGAAACATCGAGAAAACACAGCTTAGGGAGCATAGGGCACGTCTACTCATGGGCGTATAAATTGGGAAAACTAAAAATCAGGAAGACACAGGCACCCCAAAGTTTAGGGCTGCTCTGTTGACAAGAACCTCCACTTCATGACACCTTAAATATCCCAGGAAAGAGAAAAATGGATAAAGAAGTTGTGGTCCTTATGTACAATGGAATATCACTCAGACATGAAATCAATGTCATAAGGCTAGAAGAAGCAAGATGAGTGGACTTAGGTACGATGATTCTAAGTGAAATAAGTCACACAGAAAAAGACACTTATCATAAGCTATCACTTATAGAGGGAATGTAAAAACCGCTACACTTGAACTGAATTACAAAACAGAACTGAGTCACACGTTTAGAAAACACACTATGGCTGCTTAACGGGAAAGGTGAGGTGGGGTGATGCATAAAACAATGGTTTCAAATTGGCTCAGATACCGTTCCATACACCCAATATGTAATAGAAAAGACCGACTCCTTGCTCAGTGAACTGGACTCAACACCCCCTATTCACCGCACAAGAATATATGTGACTAGTAAGAATCTTAAAACCTATGTATTGATATCTGTCTGGAAGAGAGTCAAGTGGGTGTAAAGCCGCATAAACACAGCCGTGAAAAGCAGCTAAACCCCATTATAAAAATAAATTACTTTTAAAAACCCGTAAAACAAAGACAGTGAAAGAGAGAGAAATTCTTACAAAATTCGTTCAGGGGCTGTGATGCAACCTGGATTGACCATATCTAGACGCACAGCTGGATGAGACATAAGGCTGGACACACTTGGGGCTGAGAGGTTGGGTGAGGTTGGGTGAGCAAACACAGACCCTTTAAGGTAATACTGCCTGGTACACATCCCATGGGTCCCAAATCTCCAGGTTCAAGGGCATATTCCTACATCGAAAACATGCATGAGAAACCCAGAAGGTGGTACACCGTGTGATTTTGAAAGGTTTCTAAAACGCACCTCATTTCTCATTTCCTTGTGTTCGGGTTCGCCATTCCAGCTACTTTACTAGAAATCTCCCTACTTGGAGAATCAGCACCTTTAACCTCCTGTTCCGTACAGGTTGCAATTTGTCCTGAGGATGAAAGGGAAGAGGGGCAACCAATGAGAGACTAGATCTAGGTGTTGGGACAGGCACAGGTCACTCTATTTTCCCATCAGGAAGAAGAACTAACCACAGTCTCAGCCTGCCCCCCGGAACCTGAATAGGGCCTGAGGCAATCCCGTGCTTTTGCGGCCAGCTCCCAAAAAAGACAGTTGAAAAATGGAGCTCAGGGGCACTGCCATTCACAAACCCGCAGAGTTATAAATGATAACTCTCTTCCACAAATATATTGAGGGAAGGCAACGAAGAGGATTTGAAAGCAAGGCAGAATTGCAGGAAACATGTTTCAGGAGGTAGATTCGAATAGCCTTTAAAGCATATGTAAAGTGGCAAAACTTCGACAATGATGCCCTTGGCCAAAAAGGGCGTATGCGTTTTTTCCTGAATATATTCAGGAAAAAACGCATACGCCCTTTTTGGCCAACCAAGCAACCTGGAAAGGCAAATCAGCGCTACAAAGAAGTCTCGCTTCCCATCGGTCAAAAGGGCCATGCTGCAAAAAGTGTCAAAACCAGAAATGCAGGACAGGCCATGGAGAAATGTCAGCCTTGCTACGCTGATGGGCGGGATGTAAATTGCCAACAGCCACTCTGGAGAAGTGTACGGTGTGTCCTGAAACATCGAAAAAACACAGCTTAGGGAGCATAGGGCACGTCCACTCATGGGCGTATAAATTGGGAAAATTAAAAATCAGCAAGACACAGGCACCCCAAAGTTTAGGGCTGCTCTGTTGACAAGAACCTCCACTTCATGACACCTTAAATATCCCAGGAAAGAGAAAAATGGATAAAGAAGTTGTGGTCCTTATGTACAATGGAATATCACTCAGACATGAAATCAATGTCATAAGGCTAGTAGAAGCAAGATGAGTGGATTTAGGTACGACGATTCTAAGTGAAATAAGTCACACAGAAAAAGACACTTATCATAAGCTATCACTTATAGAGGAAATGTAAAAACCGCTACACTTGAACTGAATTACAAAACAGAACAGAGTCACACGTTTAGAAAACACACTATGGCTGCTTAACGGGACAGGTGAGGTGGGGTGATGCATAAAACAAGGGTTTCAATTTCGTTCAGATACCGTTCCATACACCCAATATGTAATAGACAAGACCTACTCCTTGCTCAGTGAACTGGACTCAACACCCCCTATTCACCACACAAGAATATATCTGACTAGTAAGAATCTTAAAACCTATGTATTGATATCTCTCTGGAAGTGAGTCAAGTGGGTGTAAAGCCGCATAAACACAGCGGTGAAAAACAGCTAAACCCCATTATAAAAATAAATTACTTTTAAAAACCCGTAAAACAAAGACTGTGAAAGAGAGAGAAATTCTTCCAAAATTCGGTCTGGGGCTGGGATGCAACCTGGATTGACCATATCTAGACATACAGCTGGATGAGACATAAGGGTGGACACTCTTGGGGCTGAGAGGTTGGGTGAGGTTGGGTGAGCAAACGCAGAACCTTTAAAGAAATACTGCGTGGTACGCATCCCATGGGTCCCAAATCTCCAGGTTCAAGGGCATCTTCCTACATCGAAAACATACATGAGAAACCCAGAAGATGGTACACCGTGTTATTTTGAAAGGTTTCTAAAACGCACCTCATTTCTCATCTCCTTGTGCTCGGGTTCGCCATTCCAGGTACTTTACTAGCAATCTCCCTACTTGGAGAATCAGCACCTTTAACCTCCTGTTCCCTACAGGTTGCAATTTGTCCTGAGGATGAACGGGAAGAGGGGCAACCAATGAGAGACTAGATCTAGGTGTTGGGACAGGCACAGGTCACTCTATTTTCCCATCAGGAAAAAGAATTAACCACAGGCTCAGCCTGCCGCCCAGAAACAGAATAGGGCCTGAGGCAATCCCGTGCACTTACGGCCAGCTCCCAAAAAAGCGAGTTGAAAAATGGAGCCCAGGGACACTGCCATTCACAAACCCGCAGAGTTATAAATGATAACTCTCGTCCACAAATATATTGAGGGAAGGCAACGAAGAGGATTTGAAAGCAAGGCAGAATTGCAGGAAACAGTTTTCAGGAGGTAGATTCGAATCGCCTTTAAAGCACATGAAAAGTCGCAAAACGTCGATAGTGATGCCCTTGGCCAAAAAGGGCGTATGCGTTTTTTCCTGAATATATTCAAGAAAAAACGCATACGCCCTTTTTGGCCAACCAAGCAACCTGGAAAGGCAAATCAGCGCTACAAAGTAGGCTCGCTTCCCATCGGTCAAAAGGGCCATGCTGCAAAAAGTGTCAAAACCAGAAATGCAGGACAGGCCATGGAGAAATGGCAGCCTTGCTACGCTGATGGGCGGGATGTAAATTGCCAACAGCCACTCTGGAGAAGTGTACGGTGTGTCCTGAAACATCGAGAAAACACAGCTTAGGGAGCATAGGGCACGTCTACTCATGGGCGTATAAATTGGGAAAACTAAAAATCAGGAAGACACAGGCACCCCAAAGTTTAGGGCTGCTCTGTTGACAAGAACCTCCACTTCATGACACCTTAAATATCCCAGGAAAGAGAAAAATGGATAAAGAAGTTGTGGTCCTTATGTACAATGGAATATCACTCAGACATGAAATCAATGTCATAAGGCTAGAAGAAGCAAGATGAGTGGACTTAGGTACGATGATTCTAAGTGAAATAAGTCACACAGAAAAAGACACTTATCATAAGCTATCACTTATAGAGGGAATGTAAAAACCGCTACACTTGAACTGAATTACAAAACAGAACAGAGTCACACGTTTAGAAAACACACTATGGCTGCTTAACGGGAAAGGTGAGGTGGGGTGATGCATAAAACAATGGTTTCAAATTGGCTCAGATACCGTTCCATACACCCAATATGTAATAGAAAAGACCGACTCCTTGCTCAGTGAACTGGACTCAACACCCCCTATTCACCGCACAAGAATATATGTGACTAGTAAGAATCTTAAAACCTATGTATTGATATCTGTCTGGAAGAGAGTCAAGTGGGTGTAAAGCCGCATAAACACAGCCGTGAAAAGCAGCTAAACCCCATTATAAAAATAAATTACTTTTAAAAACCCGTAAAACAAAGACAGTGAAAGAGAGAGAAATTCTTACAAAATTCGTTCAGGGGCTGTGATGCAACCTGGATTGACCATATCTAGACGCACAGCTGGATGAGACATAAGGCTGGACACACTTGGGGCTGAGAGGTTGGGTGAGGTTGGGTGAGCAAACACAGACCCTTTAAGGTAATACTGCCTGGTACACATCCCATGGGTCCCAAATCTCCAGGTTCAAGGGCATATTCCTACATCGAAAACATGCATGAGAAACCCAGAAGGTGGTACACCGTGTGATTTTGAAAGGTTTCTAAAACGCACCTCATTTCTCATTTCCTTGTGTTCGGGTTCGCCATTCCAGCTACTTTACTAGAAATCTCCCTACTTGGAGAATCAGCACCTTTAACCTCCTGTTCCGTACAGGTTGCAATTTGTCCTGAGGATGAAAGGGAAGAGGGGCAACCAATGAGAGACTAGATCTAGGTGTTGGGACAGGCACAGGTCACTCTATTTTCCCATCAGGAAGAAGAACTAACCACAGTCTCAGCCTGCCCCCCGGAACCTGAATAGGGCCTGAGGCAATCCCGTGCTTTTGCGGCCAGCTCCCAAAAAAGACAGTTGAAAAATGGAGCTCAGGGGCACTGCCATTCACAAACCCGCAGAGTTATAAATGATAACTCTCTTCCACAAATATATTGAGGGAAGGCAACGAAGAGGATTTGAAAGCAAGGCAGAATTGCAGGAAACATGTTTCAGGAGGTAGATTCGAATAGCCTTTAAAGCATATGTAAAGTGGCAAAACTTCGACAATGATGCCCTTGGCCAAAAAGGGCGTATGCGTTTTTTCCTGAATATATTCAGGAAAAAACGCATACGCCCTTTTTGGCCAACCAAGCAACCTGGAAAGGCAAATCAGCGCTACAAAGAAGTCTCGCTTCCCATCGGTCAAAAGGGCCATGCTGCAAAAAGTGTCAAAACCAGAAATGCAGGACAGGCCATGGAGAAATGTCAGCCTTGCTACGCTGATGGGCGGGATGTAAATTGCCAACAGCCACTCTGGAGAAGTGTACGGTGTGTCCTGAAACATCGAAAAAACACAGCTTAGGGAGCATAGGGCACGTCCACTCATGGGCGTATAAATTGGGAAAATTAAAAATCAGCAAGACACAGGCACCCCAAAGTTTAGGGCTGCTCTGTTGACAAGAACCTCCACTTCATGACACCTTAAATATCCCAGGAAAGAGAAAAATGGATAAAGAAGTTGTGGTCCTTATGTACAATGGAATATCACTCAGACATGAAATCAATGTCATAAGGCTAGTAGAAGCAAGATGAGTGGATTTAGGTACGACGATTCTAAGTGAAATAAGTCACACAGAAAAAGACACTTATCATAAGCTATCACTTATAGAGGAAATGTAAAAACCGCTACACTTGAACTGAATTACAAAACAGAACAGAGTCACACGTTTAGAAAACACACTATGGCTGCTTAACGGGACAGGTGAGGTGGGGTGATGCATAAAACAAGGGTTTCAAATTCGTTCAGATACCGTTCCATACACCCAATATGTAATAGACAAGACCTACTCCTTGCTCAGTGAACTGGACTCAACACCCCCTATTCACCACACAAGAATATATCTGACTAGTAAGAATCTTAAAACCTATGTATTGATATCTGTCTGGAAGTGAGTCAAGTGGGTGTAAAGCCGCATAAACACAGCGGTGAAAAACAGCTAAACCCCATTATAAAAATAAATTACTTTTAAAAACCCGTAAAACAAAGACTGTGAAAGAGAGAGAAATTCTTCCAAAATTCGGTCTGGGGTTGGGATGCAACCTGGATTGACCATATCTAGACATACAGCTGGATGAGACATAAGGGTGGACACTCTTGGGGCTGAGAGGTTGGGTGAGGTTGGGTGAGCAAACGCAGAACCTTTAAAGAAATACTGCGTGGTACGCATCCCATGGGTCCCAAATCTCCAGGTTCAAGGGCATCTTCCTACATCGAAAACATACATGAGAAACCCAGAAGATGGTACACCGTGTTATTTTGAAAGGTTTCTAAAACGCACCTCATTTCTCATCTCCTTGTGCTCGGGTTCGCCATTCCAGGTACTTTACTAGCAATCTCCCTACTTGGAGAATCAGCACCTTTAACCTCCTGTTCCCTACAGGTTGCAATTTGTCCTGAGGATGAACGGGAAGAGGGGCAACCAATGAGAGACTAGATCTAGGTGTTGGGACAGGCACAGGTCACTCTATTTTCCCATCAGGAAAAAGAATTAACCACAGGCTCAGCCTGCCGCCCAGAAACAGAATAGGGCCTGAGGCAATCCCGTGCTCTTACGGCCAGCTCCCAAAAAAGCGAGTTGAAAAATGGAGCCCAGGGACACTGCCATTCACAAACCCGCAGAGTTATAAATGATAACTCTCGTCCACAAATATATTGAGGGAAGGCAACGAAGAGGATTTGAAAGCAAGGCAGAATTGCAGGAAACAGGTTTCAGGAGGTAGATTCGAATCGCCTTTAAAGCACATGAAAAGTCGCAAAACGTCGACAATGATGCCCTTGGCCAAAAAGGGCGTATGCGTTTTTTCATGAATATATTCAGGAAAAAACGCATACGCCCTTTTTGGCCAACCAAGCAACCTGGAAAGGCAAATCAGCGCTACAAAGTAGGCTCGCTTCCCATCGGTCAAAAGGGCCATGCTGCAAAAAGTGTCAAAACCAGAAATGCAGGACAGGCCATGGAGAAATGGCAGCCTTGCTACGCTGATGGGCGGGATGTAAATTGCCAACAGCCACTCTGGAGAAGTGTACGGTGTGTCCTGAAACATCGAGAAAACACAGCTTAGGGAGCATAGGGCACGTCTACTCATGGGCGTATAAATTGGGAAAACTAAAAATCAGGAAGACACAGGCACCCCAATGTTTAGGGCTGCTCTGTTGACAAGAACCTCCAATTCATGACACCTTAAATATCCCAGGAAAGAGAAAAATGGATAAAGAAGTTGTGGTCCTTATGTACAATGGAATATCACTCAGACATGAAATCAATGTCATAAGGCTAGAAGAAGCAAGATGAGTGGACTTAGGTACGATGATTCTAAGTGAAATAAGTCACACAGAAAAAGACACTTATCATAAGCTATCACTTATAGAGGGAATGTAAAAACCGCTACACTTGAACTGAATTACAAAACAGAACAGAGTCACACGTTTAGAAAACACACTATGGCTGCTTAACGGGAAAGGTGAGGTGGGGTGATGCATAAAACAATGGTTTCAAATTGGCTCAGATACCGTTCCATACACCCAATATGTAATAGAAAAGACCGACTCCTTGCTCAGTGAACTGGACTCAACACCCCCTATTCACCGCACAAGAATATATGTGACTAGTAAGAATCTTAAAACCTATGTATTGAAATCTGTCTGGAAGAGAGTCAAGTGGGTGTAAAGCCGCATAAACACAGCCGTGAAAAGCAGCTAAACCCCATTATAAAAATAAATTACTTTTAAAAACCCGTAAAACAAAGACAGTGAAAGAGAGAGAAATTCTTACAAAATTCGTTCAGGGGCTGTGATGCAACCTGGATTGACCATATCTAGACGCACAGCTGGATGAGACATAAGGCTGGACACACTTGGGGCTGAGAGGTTGGGTGAGGTTGGGTGAGCAAACACAGACCCTTTAAAGTAATACTGCCTGGTACACATCCCATGGGTCCCAAATCTCCAGGTTCAAGGGCATATTCCTACATCGAAAACATGCATGAGAAACCCAGAAGGTGGTACACCGTGTGATTTTGAAAGGTTTCTAAAACGCACCTCATTTCTCATTTCCTTGTGTTCGGGTTCGCCATTCCAGCTACTTTACTAGAAATCTCCCTACTTGGAGAATCAGCACCTTTAACCTCCTGTTCCGTACAGGTTGCAATTTGTCCTGAGGATGAAAGGGAAGAGGGGCAACCAATGAGAGACTAGATCTAGGTGTTGGGACAGGCACAGGTCACTCTATTTTCCCATCAGGAAGAAGAACTAACCACAGTCTCAGCCTGCCCCCCGGAACCTGAATAGGGCCTGAGGCAATCCCGTGCTTTTGCGGCCAGCTCCCAAAAAAGACAGTTGAAAAATGGAGCTCAGGGGCACTGCCATTCACAAACCCGCAGAGTTATAAATGATAACTCTCTTCCACAAATATATTGAGGGAAGGCAACGGAGAGGATTTGAAAGCAAGGCAGAATTGCAGGAAACATGTTTCAGGAGGTAGATTCGAATAGCCTTTAAAGCATATGTAAAGTGGCAAAAGTTCGACAATGATGCCCTTGGCCAAAAAGGGCGTATGCGTTTTTTCCTGAATATATTCAGGAAAAAACGCATACGCCCTTTTTGGCCAACCAAGCAACCTGGAAAGGCAAATCAGCGCTACAAAGAAGTCTCGCTTCCCATCGGTCAAAAGGGCCATGCTGCAAAAAGTGTCAAAACCAGAAATGCAGGACAGGCCATGGAGAAATGTCAGCCTTGCTACGCTGATGGGCGGGATGTAAATTGCCAACAGCCACTCTGGAGAAGTGTACGGTGTGTCCTGAAACATCGAAAAAACACAGCTTAGGGAGCATAGGGCACGTCCACTCATGGGCGTATAAATTGGGAAAATTAAAAATCAGCAAGACACAGGCACCCCAAAGTTTAGGGCTGCTCTGTTGACAAGAACCTCCACTTCATGACACCTTAAATATCCCAGGAAAGAGAAAAATGGATAAAGAAGTTGTGGTCCTTATGTACAATGGAATATCACTCAGACATGAAATCAATGTCATAAGGCTAGTAGAAGCAAGATGAGTGGATTTAGGTACGACGATTCTAAGTGAAATAAGTCACACAGAAAAAGACACTTATCATAAGCTATCACTTATAGAGGAAATGTAAAAACCGCTACACTTGAACTGAATTACAAAACAGAACAGAGTCACACGTTTAGAAAACACACTATGGCTGCTTAACGGGACAGGTGAGGTGGGGTGATGCATAAAACAAGGGTTTCAATTTCGTTCAGATACCGTTCCATACACCCAATATGTAATAGACAAGACCTACTCCTTGCTCAGTGAACTGGACTCAACACCCCCTATTCACCACACAAGAATATATCTGACTAGTAAGAATCTTAAAACCTATGTATTGATATCTCTCTGGAAGTGAGTCAAGTGGGTGTAAAGCCGCATAAACACAGCGGTGAAAAACAGCTAAACCCCATTATAAAAATAAATTACTTTTAAAAACCCGTAAAACAAAGACTGTGAAAGAGAGAGAAATTCTTCCAAAATTCGGTCTGGGGTTGGGATGCAACCTGGATTGACCATATCTAGACATACAGCTGGATGAGACATAAGGGTGGACACTCTTGGGGCTGAGAGGTTGGGTGAGGTTGGGTGAGCAAACGCAGAACCTTTAAAGAAATACTGCGTGGTACGCATCCCATGGGTCCCAAATCTCCAGGTTCAAGGGCATCTTCCTACATCGAAAACATACATGAGAAACCCAGAAGATGGTACACCGTGTTATTTTGAAAGGTTTCTAAAACGCACCTCATTTCTCATCTCCTTGTGCTCGGGTTCGCCATTCCAGGTACTTTACTAGCAATCTCCCTACTTGGAGAATCAGCACCTTTAACCTCCTGTTCCCTACAGGTTGCAATTTGTCCTGAGGATGAACGGGAAGAGGGGCAACCAATGAGAGACTAGATCTAGGTGTTGGGACAGGCACAGGTCACTCTATTTTCCCATCAGGAAAAAGAATTAACCACAGGCTCAGCCTGCCGCCCAGAAACAGAATAGGGCCTGAGGCAATCCCGTGCTCTTACGGCCAGCTCCCAAAAAAGCGAGTTGAAAAATGGAGCCCAGGGACACTGCCATTCACAAACCCGCAGAGTTATAAATGATAACTCTCGTCCACAAATATATTGAGGGAAGGCAACGAAGAGGATTTGAAAGCAAGGCAGAATTGCAGGAAACAGGTTTCAGGAGGTAGATTCGAATCGCCTTTAAAGCACATGAAAAGTCGCAAAACGTCGACAATGATGCCCTTGGCCAAAAAGGGCGTATGCGTTTTTTCCTGAATATATTCAAGAAAAAACGCATACGCCCTTTTTGGCCAACCAAGCAACCTGGAAAGGCAAATCAGCGCTACAAAGTAGGCTCGCTTCCCATCGGTCAAAAGGGCCATGCTGCAAAAAGTGTCAAAACCAGAAATGCAGGACAGGCCATGGAGAAATGGCAGCCTTGCTACGCTGATGGGCGGGATGTAAATTGCCAACAGCCACTCTGGAGAAGTGTACGGTGTGTCCTGAAACATCGAGAAAACACAGCTTAGGGAGCATAGGGCACGTCCACTCATGGGCGTATAAATTGGGAAAACTAAAAATCAGGAAGACACAGGCACCCCAAAGTTTAGGGCTGCTCTGTTGACAAGAACCTCCACTTCATGACACCTTAAATATCCCAGGAAAGAGAAAAATGGATAAAGAAGTTGTGGTCCTTATGTACAATGGAATATCACTCAGACATGAAATCAATGTCATAAGGCTAGAAGAAGCAAGATGAGTGGACTTAGGTACGATGATTCTAAGTGAAATAAGTCACACAGAAAAAGACACTTATCATAAGCTATCACTTATAGAGGGAATGTAAAAACCGCTACACTTGAACTGAATTACAAAACAGAACAGAGTCACACGTTTAGAAAACACACTATGGCTGCTTAACGGGAAAGGTGAGGTGGGGTGATGCATAAAACAATGGTTTCAAATTGGCTCAGATACCGTTCCATACACCCAATATGTAATAGAAAAGACCGACTCCTTGCTCAGTGAACTGGACTCAACACCCCCTATTCACCGCACAAGAATATATGTGACTAGTAAGAATCTTAAAACCTATGTATTGATATCTGTCTGGAAGAGAGTCAAGTGGGTGTAAAGCCGCATAAACACAGCCGTGAAAAGCAGCTAAACCCCATTATAAAAATAAATTACTTTTAAAAACCCGTAAAACAAAGACAGTGAAAGAGAGAGAAATTCTTACAAAATTCGTTCAGGGGCTGTGATGCAACCTGGATTGACCATATCTAGACGCACAGCTGGATGAGACATAAGGCTGGACACACTTGGGGCTGAGAGGTTGGGTGAGGTTGGGTGAGCAAACACAGACCCTTTAAAGTAATACTGCCTGGTACACATCCCATGGGTCCCAAATCTCCAGGTTCAAGGGCATATTCCTACATCGAAAACATGCATGAGAAACCCAGAAGGTGGTACACCGTGTGATTTGGAAAGGTTTCTAAAACGCACCTCATTTCTCATTTCCTTGTGTTCGGGTTCGCCATTCCAGCTACTTTACTAGAAATCTCCCTACTTGGAGAATCAGCACCTTTAACCTCCTGTTCCGTACAGGTTGCAATTTGTCCTGAGGATGAAAGGGAAGAGGGGCAACCAATGAGAGACTAGATCTAGGTGTTGGGACAGGCACAGGTCACTCTATTTTCCCATCAGGAAGAAGAATTAACCACAGGCTCAGCCTGCCCCCCGGAACCTGAATAGGGCCTGAGGCAATCCCGTGCTTTTGCGGCCAGCTCCCAAAAAAGACAGTTGAAAAATGGAGCTCAGGGGCACTGCCATTCACAAACCCGCAGAGTTATAAATGATAACTCTCTTCCACAAATATATTGAGGGAAGGCAACGAAGAGGATTTGAAAGCAAGGCAGAATTGCAGGAAACATGTTTCAGGAGGTAGATTCGAATCGCCTTTAAAGCATATGTAAAGTGGCAAAACTTCGACAATGATGCCCTTGGCCAAAAAGGGCGTATGCGTTTTTTCCTGAATATATTCAGGAAAAAACGCATACGCCCTTTTTGGCCAACCAAGCAACCTGGAAAGGCAAATCAGCGCTACAAAGAAGTCTCGCTTCCCATTGGTCAAAAGGGCCATGCTGCAAACAGTGTCAAAACCAGAAATGCAGGACAGGCCATGGAGAAATGTCAGCCTTGCTACGCTGATGGGCGGGATGTAAATTGCCAACAGCCACTCTGGAGAAGTGTACGGTGTGTCCTGAAACATCGAAAAAACACAGCTTAGGGAGCATAGGGCACGTCCACTCATGGGCGTATAAATTGGGAAAATTAAAAATCAGCAAGACACAGGCAACCCAAAGTTTAGGGCTGCTCTGTTGACAAGAACCTCCACTTCATGACACCTTAAATATCCCAGGAAAGAGAAAAATGGATAAAGAAGTTGTGGTCCTTATGTACAATGGAATATCACTCAGACATGAAATCAATGTCATAAGGCTAGTAGAAGCAAGATGAGTGGATTTAGGTACGACGATTCTAAGTGAAATAAGTCACACAGAAAAAGACACTTATCATAAGCTATCACTTATAGAGGAAATGTAAAAACAGCTACACTTGAACTGAATTACAAAACAGAACAGAGTCACACGTTTAGAAAACACACTATGGCTGCTTAACGGGAAAGGTGAGGTGGGGTGATGCATAAAACAAGGTTTTCAAATTCGTTCAGATACCGTTCCATACACCCAATATGTAATAGACAAGACCTACTCCTTGCTCAGTGAACTGGACTCAACACCCCCTATTCACCACACAAGAATATATCTGACTAGTAATAATCTTAAAACCTATGTATTGATATCTCTCTGGAAGTGAGTCAAGTGGGTGTAAAGCCGCATAAACACAGCGGTGAAAAACAGCTACACCCCATTATAAAAATAAATTACTTTTAAAAACCCGTAAAACAAAGACTGTGAAAGAGAGAGAAATTCTTCCAAAATTCGGTCTGGGGCTGGGATGCAACCTGGATTGACCATATCTAGACATACAGCTGGATGAGACATAAGGGTGGACACTCTTGGGGCTGAGAGGTTGGGTGAGGTTGGGTGAGCAAACGCAGAACCTTTAAAGTAATACTGCGTGGTACGCATCCCATGGGTCCCAAATCTCCAGGTTCAAGGGCATCTTCCTACATCGAAAACATACATGAGAAACCCAGAAGATGGTACACCGTGTGATTTTGAAAGGTTTCTAAAACGCACCTCATTTCTCATCTCCTTGTGCTCGGGTTCGCCATTCCAGGTAGTTTACTAGAAATCTCCCTACTTGGAGAATCAGCACCTTTAACCTCCTGTTCCCTACAGGTTGCAATTTGTCCTGAGGATGAACGGGAAGAGGGGCAACCAATGAGAGACTAGATCTAGGTGTTGGGACAGGCACAGGTCACTCTATTTTCCCATCAGGAAGAAGAATTAACCACAGGCTCAGCCTGCCGCCCAGAAGCAGAATAGGGCCTGAGGCAATCCCGCGCTCTTACGGCCAGCTCCCAAAAAAGCGAGTTGAAAAATGGAGCCCAGGGACACTGCCATTCACAAACCCGCAGAGTTATAAATGATAACTCTCGTCCACAAATATATTGAGGGAAGGCAACGAAGAGGATTTGAAAGCAAGGCAGAATTGCAGGAAACAGGTTTCAGGAGGTAGATTCGAATCGCCTTTAAAGCAAATGAAAAGTCGCAAAACGTCGACAATGATGCCCTTGACCAAAAAGGGCGTATGCGTTTTTTCCTGAATATATTCAGGAAAAAACGCATACGCCCTTTTTGGCCAACCAAGCAACCTGGAAAGGCAAATCAGCGCTACAAAGTAGTCTCGCTTCCCATCGGTCAAAAGGGCCATGCTGCAAAAAGTGTCAAAACCAGAAATGCAGGACAGGCCATGGAGAAATGTCAGCCTTGCTACGCTGATGGGCGGGATGTAAATTGCCAACAGCCACTCTGGAGAAGTGTACGGTGTGTCCTGAAACATCGAAAAAACACAGCTTAGGGAGCATAGGGCACGTCCACTCATGGGCGTATAAATTGGGAAAATTAAAAATCAGCAAGACACAGGCACCCCAAAGTTTAGGGCTGCTCTGTTGACAAGAACCTCCACTTCATGACACCTTAAATATCCCAGGAAAGAGAAAAATGGATAAAGAAGTTGTGGTCCTTATGTACAATGGAATATCACTCAGACATGAAATCAATGTCATAAGGCTAGTAGAAGCAAGATGAGTGGATTTAGGTACGACGATTCTAAGTGAAATAAGTCACACAGAAAAAGACACTTATCATAAGCTATCACTTATAGAGGAAATGTAAAAACCGCTACACTTGAACTGAATTACAAAACAGAACAGAGTCACACGTTTAGAAAACACACTATGGCTGCTTAACGGGACAGGTGAGGTGGGGTGATGCATAAAACAAGGGTTTCAAATTCGTTCAGATACCGTTCCATACACCCAATATGTAATAGACAAGACCTACTCCTTGCTCAGTGAACTGGACTCAACACCCCCTATTCACCACACAAGAATATATCTGACTAGTAAGAATCTTAAAACCTATGTATTGATATCTCTCTGGAAGTGAGTCAAGTGGGTGTAAAGCCGCATAAACACAGCGGTGAAAAACAGCTAAACCCCATTATAAAAATAAATTACTTTTAAAAACCCGTAAAACAAAGACTGTGAAAGAGAGAGAAATTCTTCCAAAATTCGGTCTGGGGTTGGGATGCAACCTGGATTGACCATATCTAGACATACAGCTGGATGAGACATAAGGGTGGACACTCTTGGGGCTGAGACGTTGGGTGAGGTTGGGTGAGCAAACGCAGAACCTTTAAAGAAATACTGCGTGGTACGCATCCCATGGGTCCCAAATCTCCAGGTTCAAGGGCATCTTCCTACATCGAAAACATACATGAGAAACCCAGAAGATGGTACACCGTGTTATTTTGAAAGGTTTCTAAAACGCACCTCATTTCTCATCTCCTTGTGCTCGGGTTCGCCATTCCAGGTACTTTACTAGCAATCTCCCTACTTGGAGAATCAGCACCTTTAACCTCCTGTTCCCTACAGGTTGCAATTTGTCCTGAGGATGAACGGGAAGAGGGGCAACCAATGAGAGACTAGATCTAGGTGTTGGGACAGGCACAGGTCACTCTATTTTCCCATCAGGAAGAAGAATTAACCACAGGCTCAGCCTGCCGCCCAGAAACAGAATAGGGCCTGCGGCAATCCCGCGCTTTTGCGGCCAGCTCCCAAAAAAGACAGTTGAAAAATGGAGCTCAGGTAAACTGCAATTCACAAACCCGCAGAGTTATAAATGATAACTCTCATCCACAGATATATTGAGGGAAGGCAACGAAGAGGATTTGAAAGCAAGGCAGAATTGCAGGAAACAGATTTCAGGAGGTAGATACGAATCGCCTTTAAAGCACATGAAAAGCGGCAAAACGTCGACAATGATGCCCTTGGTCAAAAAGGGCGTATGCGTTTTTTCCTGAATATATTCAGGAAAAAACGCATACGCCCTTTTTGGCCAACCAAGCAACCTGGAAAGGCAAATCAGCGCTACCAAGAATTCTCGCTTCCCATCGGTCAAAAGGGCCATGCTGCAAAAATTTTCAAAACCAGAAATGCAGGACAGGCCATGGAGAAATGGCCGCCTTGCTACGCTGATGGGAGGGATGTAAATTGCCAACAGCCACTCTGGAGAAGTGTACGGTGTGTCCTGAAACATCGAAAAAACACAGCTTAGGGAGCATAGGGCACGTCCACTCATGGGCGTATAAATTGGGAAAACTAAAAATCAGCAAGACACAGGCACCCCAAAGTTTAGGGCAGCTCTGTTGACAAGAACCTCCACTTCATGACACCGTAAATATCCCAGGAAAGAGAAAAATGGATAAAGAAGTTGTGGTCCTTATGTACAATGGAATATCACTCAGACATGAAATCAATGTCATAAGGCTAGTAGAAGCAAGATGAGTGGATTTAGGTATGACGATTCTAAGTGAAATAAGTCACACAGAAAAAGACACTTATCATAAGCTATCACTTAGAGAGGGAATGTAAAAACCGCTACACTTGAACTGAATTACAAAACAGAACAGAGTCACACGTTTAGAAAACACACTATGGCTGCTTAACGGGAAAGGTGAGTTGGGGTGATGCATAAAACAAGGGTTTCAAATTCACTCAGATACCGTTCCATACACCCAATATGTAATAGACAAGACCAACTCCTTGCTCAGTGAACTGGACTCAACACCCCCTATTCACCGCACAATAATATGTCTGACTAGTAAGAATCGTAAAACCTATGTATTGATATCTCTCTGGAAGTGAGTCAAGTGGGTGTAAAGCCGCATAAACACAGCCGTGAAAGGTAGCTAAACCCCATTATAAAAATAAATTACTTTTAAAAACCCGTAAAAGAAAGACAGTGAAAGACAGAGAAATTCTTACATAATTCGTTCAGGGGCTTTGATGCAACCTGGATTGACCATATCTAGACCCACAGCTGGATGAGACATAAGGGTGGACACTCTTGGGGCTGAGAGGTTGGGTGAGGTTGGGTGAGCAAACGCAGAACCTTTAAAGTAATACTGCGTGGTACCCATCCCATGGGTCCCAAATCTCCAGGTTCAAGGGCATCTTCCTACATCGAAAACATGCATGAGAAACCCAGAATAAGGTACACCGTGTGATTTTGAAAGGTTTCTAAAACGCACCTCATTTCTCATCTCCTTGTGCTCAGGTTCGCCATTCCAGGTACTTTACTAGCAATCTCCCTACTTGGAGAATCAGCACCTTTAACCTCCTGTTCTGTACAGGTTGCAATTTGTCCTGAGGATGAACGGGAAGAGGGGCAACCAATGAGAGACTAGATCTAGGTGTTGGGACAGGCACAGGTCACTCTATTTTCCCATCAGGAAGAAGAATTAACCACAGGCTCAGCCTGCCCCCCGGAACCTGAATAGGGCCTGAGGCAATCCCGTGCTTTTGCGGCCAGCTCCCAAAAAAGCGAGTTGAAAAATGGAGCTCAGGGACACTGCAATTCACAAACCCGCAGAGTTATAAATGATAACTCTCATCCACAGATATATTGAGGGAATGGAACGAAGAGGATTTGAAAGCAAGGCAGAATTGCAGGAAACAGATTTCAGGAGGTAGATTCGAATTGCCTTTAAAGCACATGAAAAGCGGCAAAAGGTCGACAATGATGCCCTTGGCCAAAAAGGGCGTACGCATTTTTTCCTGAATATATTCAGGAAAAAACGCGTACGCCCTTTTTGGCCAACCAAGCACCCTGGAAATGCAAATCAGCGCTACAAAGAAGTCTCGCTTCCCATCAGTCAAAAGGGCCATGTTAAAAAAGTGTCAAAACCAGAAATGCAGGACAGGCCATGGAGAAATGGCAGCCTTGCTACGCTGATAGGCGGGATGTTAATTGCCAACAGCCACTCTGGAGAAGTGTACGGTGTGTCCTGAAACATCGAAAAAACACAGCTTAGGGAGCATAGGGCACGTCCACTCATGGGCGTATAAATTGGGAAAAATAAAAATCAGCAAGACACAGGCACCCCAAAGTTTAGGGCTGCTCTGTTGACAAGAACCTCCAGTTCATGACACCTTAAATATCCCAGGAAAGAGAAAAATGGATAAAGAAGTTGTGGTCCTTATGTACAATGGAATATCACTCAGACATGAAATCAATGTCATAAGGCTAGGAGAAGCAAGATGAGTGGATTTAGGTACGACGATTCCAAGTGAAATAAGTCACACAGAAAAAGACACTTATCATAAGGTATCACTTATAGAGGGAATGTAAAAACCGCTACACTTGAACTGAATTACAAAACAGAACAGAGTCACACGTTTAGAAAACACACTATGGCTGCTTAACGGGAAAGGTGAGGTGGGGTGATGCATAAAACAAGGGTTTCAAATTCGCTCAGATACCGTTCCATACACCCAATATGTAATAGAAAAGACCTACTCCTTGCTCAGTGAACTGGACACAACACCCCCTATTCACCGCACAAGAATATACGTGACTAGTAAGAATCTTAAAACCTATGTATTGATACGTGTCTGGAAGTGAGTCAAGTGGGTGTAAAGCCGCTTAAACACAGCCGTGAAAAGCAGCTAAACCCCATTATAAAAATAAATTACTTTTAAAAACCCGTAAAACAAAGACAGTGAAAGAGAGAGAAATTCTTACAAAATTCGTTCAGGGGCTGTGATGCAACCTGGATTGACCATATCTAGACCCACAGCTGGATGAGACATAAGGGTGGACACTCTTGGGGCTGAGAGGTTTGGTGAGGTTGGGTGAGCAAACGCAGACCCTTTAAAGTAATACTGCGTGGTACCCATCCCATGGGTCCCAAATCTCCAGGTTCAAGGGCATCTTCCTACATCGAAAACATGCATGAGAAACCCAGAAGATGGTACACCGTGTGATTTTGAAAGGTTTCCAAAATGAACCACATTTCTCATCTCCTTGTGCTGGGGTTCGCCTTTCCAGCTACTTTACTAGCAATCTCCCTACTTGGAGAATCAGCACCTTTAAGCTCCTGTTCCCTACAGGTTGCAATTTGTCCTGAGGATGAACGGGAAGACGGGCAACCAATGAGAGACTAGATCTAGGTTTTGGGACAGGCACAGGTCACTCTATTTTCCCATCAGGAAGAAGAATTAAACACAGGTTCAGCCTGCCGCCGGGAACCAGAATAGGGCCTGAGGCAATCCCGCGCTTTTGCGGCCAGCTCCCAAAAAAGACAGTTGAAAAATGGAGCTCAGGGGCACTGCAATTCACAAACCTGCTGAGTTATAAATGATAACTCTCGTCCACAAATATATTGAGGGAAGGCAACGAAGAGGATTTGAAAGCAAGGCAGAATTGCAGGAAACAGGTTTCAGGAGGTAGATTCGAATCGCCTTTAAAGCACATGAAAAGTGGCAAAACGTCGACAGTGATGCCCTTGGCCAAAAAGGGCGTATGCGTTTTTTCCTGAATATATTCAGGAAAAAACGGATACGCCCTTTTTGGCCAACCAAGCAACCTGGAAAGGCAAATCAGCGCTACAAAGAAGTCTCGCTTCCCATCGGTCAAAAGGGCCATGCTGCAAAAAGTGTCAAAACCAGAAATGCAGGACAGGCCATGGAGAAATGGCAGCCTTGCTACGCTGATGGGCGGGATGTAAATTGCCAACAGCCACTCTGGAGAAGTGTACGGTGTGTCCTGAAACATCGAAAAAACAGCTTAGGGAGCATAGGGCACGTGCAGTCATGGGCGTATAAATTGGGAAAACTAAAAATCAGCAAGACACAGGCACCCCAATGTTTAGGGCTGCTATGTTGACAAGAACCTCCACTTCATGACACCTTAAATATCCCAGGAAAGAGAAAAATGGATACAGAAGTTGTGGTCCTTATGTACAAAGGAATATCACTCAGACATGAAATCAATGTCATAAGGCTAGTAGAAGCAAGATGAGTGGATTTAGGTATGACGATTCTAAGTGAACTAAGTCACACAGAAAAAGACACTTATCATAAGCTATCACTTATAGAGGGAATGTAAAAACCGCTACACTTGAACTGAATTACAAAGGGAACAGAGTCACACGTTTAGAAAACACACTATGGCTGCTTAACGGGAAAGGTGAGGTGGGGTGATGCATAAAACAAGGGTTTCAAATTCGCTCAGATACCGTTCCATACACCGAATATGTAATAGACAAGGCCTACTCCTTGCTCAGTGAACTGGAATCAACACCCCCTATTCACCGCACAAGAATATATCTGACTAGTAATAATCGTAAAACCTATGTATTGATATCTCTCTGGAAGTGAGCCAAGTGGGTGTAAAGCCGCATAAACACAGCCGTGAAAAGCAGCTAAACCCCATTATAAAAATAAATTACTATTAAAAAACCGTAAAACAAAGACAGTGAAAGAGAGAGAAATTCTTAAAAAATCCGTTCAGGGGCTGTGATGCAACCTGGATTGACCATATCTAGACCCACACCTGGATGAGACATAAGGGTGGACACTCTTGGGGCTGAGAGATTGGGTGAGGTTGGGTGAGCAAACGCAGACCCTTTAAAGTAATACTGTGTGGTACCCATCCCATGGGTCCCAAATCTCCAGTTTTAAGGGCGTCTTCCTGCATCGAAAGCATGCATGAGAAACCCAGAAGATGGTACACCATGTGATTTTGAAAGGTTTCTGAAACGCACCCCATTTCTCATCTCCTTGTGCTAGGGTTCGCCTTTCCAGCTACTTTACTAGCAATCTCCCTACTTGGAGAATCAGCACATTTAAGCTCCTGTTCCCTACAGGTTGCAATTTGTCCTGAGGATGAACTGGAAGAGGGGCAACCAATGAGAGACTAGATCTAGGTGTTGGGACAGGCACAGGTCACTCTATTTTCCCATCAGGAAGAAGAATTAACCACAGGCTCAGTCTGCCTTCAGGAACCAGAATAGGGCCTGAGGCAATCCCGCGCTTTTGCGGCCAGCTCCCAAAAAAGCGAGTTGAAAAATGGAGCTCAGGGACACTGCAATTCACAAACCCGCAGAGTTATAAAAGATAACTGTCATCGACAGATGTATTGAGGGAAGGCAACGAAGAGGATTTGAAAGCAAGGCAGAATTGCAGGAAACAGGTTTCAGGAGGTAGATTCGAATCGCCTTTAAAGCACATGAAAAGCGGAAAAACGTCGACAATGATGCCCTTGGCCAAAAAGGGCGTATGCGTTTTTTCCTGAATATATTCAGGAAAAAACGCATACGCCCTTTTTGCCCAACCAAGCAACCTGGAAAGGCAAATCAGCGCTACAAAGAAGTTTCGCTTCCCATCGGTCAAAAGGGTCATGCTGCAAAAAGTGTCAAAACCAGAAATGCAGGACAGGCCATGGAGAAATGGCAGCCTTGCTACGCTGATGGGCGGGATGTAAATTGCCAACAGCCACACTGGAGAAGTGTACGGTGTGTCCTGAAACATCGAAAAAACACAGCTTAGGGAGCATAGGGCACGTCCACTCATGGGCGTATAAATTGGGAAAACTAAAAATCAGCAAGACACAGGCACCCCAAAGTTTAGGGCTGCTCTGTTGACAAGAACCTCCACTTCATGACACCTTAAATATCCCAGGAAAGAGAAAAATGGATAAAGAAGTTGTGGTCCTTATGTACAAAGGAATATCACTCAGACATGAAATCAATGTCATAAGGCTAGTAGAAGCAAGATGAGTGGATTTAGGTATGACGATTCTAAGTGAAATAAGTCACACAGAAAAAGACACTTATCATAAGCTATCACTTATAGAGGGAATGTAAAAACCGCTACACTTGAACTGAATTACAAAACAGAACAGAGTCACACGTTTAGAAAACACACTATGGCTGCTTAACGGGAAAGGTGAGGTGGGGTGATGCATAAAACAAGGGTTTCAAATTCGCTCAGATACCGTTCCATACACCCAATATGTAATAGAAAAGACCTACTCCTTGCTCAGTGAACTGGACACAACACCCCCTATTCACCGCACAAGAATATACGTGACTAGTAAGAATCTTAAAACCTATGTATTGATACGTGTCTGGAAGTGAGTCAAGTGGGTGTAAAGCCGCTTAAAAACAGCCGTGAAAAGCAGCTAAACCCCATTATAAAAATAAATTACTTTTGAAAACCCGTAAAACAAAGACAGTGAAAGAGAGAGAAATTCTTACAAAATTCGTTCAGGGGCTGTGATGCAACCTGTATTGACCATATCTAGACCCACAGCTGGATGAGACATAACGGTGGACACTCTTGGGGCTGAGAGGTTTGGTGAGGTTGGGTGAGCAAACGCAGACCCTTTAAAGTAATACTGCGTGGTACCCATCCCATGGGTCCCAAATCTCCAGGTTCAAGGGCATCTTCCTACATCGAAAACATGCATGAGAAACCCAGAAGATGGTACACCGTGTGATTTTGAAAGGTTTCCAAATGAACCATATTTCTCATCTCCTTGTGCTCGGGTTCGCCATTCCAGGTACTTTACTAGCAATCTCCCTACTTGGAGAATCAGCACCTTTAACCTCCTGTTCTGTACAGGTTGCAATTTGTCCTGAGGATGAACGGGAAGAGGGGCAACCAATGAGAGACTAGATCTAGGTGTTGGGAAAGGCACAGGTCACTCTATTTTCCCATCAGGAAGAAGAATTAACCACAGGCTCAGCCTGCCCCCCGGAACCTGAATAGGGCCTGAGGCAATCCCGTGCTTTTGCGGCCAGCTCCCAAAAAAGCGAGTTGAAAAATGGAGCTCAGGGACACTGCAATTCACAAACCCGCAGAGTTATAAATGATAACTCTCATCCACAGATATATTGAGGGAATGGAACGAAGAGGATTTGAAAGCAAGGCAGAATTGCAGGAAACAGATTTCAGGAGGTAGATTCGAATCGCCTTTAAAGCACATGAAAAGCGGAAAAACGTCGACAATGATGCCCTTGGCCAAAAAGGGCGTATGCGTTTTTTCCTGAATATATTCAGGAAAAAACGTATACGCCCTTTTTGCCCAACCAAGCAACCTGGAAAGGCAAATCAGCGCTACAAAGAAGTTTCGCTTCCCATCGGTCAAAAGGGTCATGCTGCAAAAAGTGTCAAAACCAGAAATGCAGGACAGGCCATGGAGAAATGGCAGCCTTGCTACGCTGATGGGCGGGATGTAAATTGCCAACAGCCACACTGGAGAAGTGTACGGTGTGTCCTGAAACATCGAAAAAACACAGCTTAGGGAGCATAGGGCACGTCCACTCATGGGCGTATAAATTGGGAAAACTAAAAATCAGCAAGACACAGGCACCCCAAAGTTTAGGGCTTCTCTGTTGACAAGAACCTCCACTTCATGACACCTTAAATATCCCAGGAAAGAGAAAAATGGATAAAGAAGTTGTGGTCCTTATGTACAAAGGAATATCACTCAGACATGAAATCAATGTCATAAGGCTAGTAGAAGCAAGATGAGTGGATTTAGGTATGACGATTCTAAGTGAAATAAGTCACACAGAAAAAGACACTTATCATAAGCTATCACTTATAGAGGGAATGTAAAAACCGCTACACTTGAACTGAATTACAAAACAGAACAGAGTCACACGTTTAGAAAACACACTATGGCTGCTTAACGGGAAAGGTGAGGTGGGGTGATGCATAAAACAAGGGTTTCAAATTCGCTCAGATACCGTTCCATACACCCAATATGTAATAGAAAAGACCTACTCCTTGCTCAGTGAACTGGACACAACACCCCCTATTCACCGCACAAGAATATACGTGACTAGTAAGAATCTTAAAACCTATGTATTGATACGTGTCTGGAAGTGAGTCAAGTGGGTGTAAAGCCGCTTAAAAACAGCCGTGAAAAGCAGCTAAACCCCATTATAAAAATAAATTACTTTTAAAAACCCGTAAAACAAAGACAGTGAAAGAGAGAGAAATTCTTACAAAATTCGTTCAGGGGCTGTGATGCAACCTGGATTGACCATATCTAGACCCACACCTGGATGAGACATAAGGGTGGACACTCTTGGGGCTGAGAGGTTGGGTGAGGTTGGGTGAGCAAACGCAGACCCTTTAAAGTAATACTGTGTGGTACCCATCCCATGGGTCCCAAATCTCCAGTTTCAAGGGCGTCTTCCTGCATCGAAAACATGCATGAGAAACCCAGAAGATGGTACACCATGTGATTTTGAAAGGTTTCCGAAACGCACCCCATTTCTCATCTCCATGTGCTAGGGTTCGCCTTTCCAGCTACTTTACTAGCAATCTCCCTACTTGGAGAATCAGCACATTTAAGCTCCTGTTCCCTACAGGTTGCAATTTGTCCTGAGGATGAACGGGAATAGGGGCAACCAATGAGAGACTAGATCTAGGTGTTGGGACAGGCACAGGTCACTCTATTTTCCCATCAGGAAGAAGAATTAACCACAGGCTCAGTCTGCCGTCAGGAACCAGAATAGGGCCTGAGGCAATCCCGCGCTTTTGCGGCCAGCTCCCAAAAAAGCGAGTTGAAAAATGGAGCTCAGGGACACTGCAATTCACAAACCCGCAGAGTTATAAAAGATAACTGTCATCGACAGATATATTGAGGGAAGGCTACGAAGAGGATTTGAAAGCAAGGCAGAATTGCAGGAAACAGATTTCAGGAGGTAGATTCGAATCGCCTTTAAAGCACATGAAAAGCGGAAAAACGTCGACAATGATGCCCTTGGCCAAAAAGGGCGTATGCGTTTTTTCCTGAATATATTCAGGAAAAAACGCATACGCCCTTTTTGCCCAACCAAGCAACCTGGAAAGGCAAATCAGCGCTACAAAGAAGTTTCGCTTCCCATCGGTCAAAAGGGTCATGCTGCAAAAAGTGTCAAAACCAGAAATGCAGGACAGGCCATGGAGAAATGGCAGCCTTGCTACGCTGATGGGCGGGATGTAAATTGCCAACAGCCACACTGGAGAAGTGTACGGTGTGTCCTGAAACATCGAAAAAACACAGCTTAGGGAGCATAGGGCACGTCCACTCATGGGCGTATAAATTGGGAAAACTAAAAATCAGCAAGACACAGGCACCCCAAAGTTTAGGGCTGCTCTGTTGACAAGAACCTCCACTTCATGACACCTTAAATATCCCAGGAAAGAGAAAAATGGATAAAGAAGTTGTGGTCCTTATGTACAAAGGAATATCACTCAGACATGAAATCAATGTCATAAGGCTAGTAGAAGCAAGATGAGTGGATTTAGGTATGACGATTTTAAGTGAAATAAGTCACACAGAAAAAGACACTTATCATAAGCTATCACTTATAGAGGGAATGTAAAAACCGCTACACTTGAACTGAATTACAAAACAGAACAGAGTCACACGTTTAGAAAACACACTATGGCTGCTTAACGGGAAAGGTGAGGTGGGGTGATGCATAAAACAAGGGTTTCAAATTCGCTCAGATACCGTTCCATACACCCAATATGTAATAGAAAAGACCTACTCCTTGCTCAGTGAACTGGACACAACACCCCCTATTCACCGCACAAGAATATACGTGACTAGTAAGAATCTTAAAACCTATGTATTGATACGTGTCTGGAAGTGAGTCAAGTGGGTGTAAAGCCGCTTAAACACAGCCGTGAAAAGCAGCTAAACCCCATTATAAAAATAAATTACTTTTAAAAACCCGTAAAACAAAGACAGTGAAAGAGAGAGAAATTCTTACAAAATTCGTTCAGGGGCTGTGATGCAACCTGGATTGACCATATCTAGACCCACAGCTGGATGAGACATAAGGGTGGACACTCTTGGGGCTGAGAGGTTGGGTGAGGTTGGGTGAGCAAACGCAGACCCTTTAAAGTAATACTGCGTGGTACCCATCCCATGGGTCCCAAATCTCCAGGTTCAAGGGCATCTTCCTACATCGAAAACATGCATGAGAAACCCAGAAGATGGTACACCGTGTGATTTTGAAAGGTTTCCAAAATGAACCACATTTCTCATCTCCTTGTGCTGGGGTTCGCCTTTCCAGCTACTTTACTAGCAATCTCCCTACTTGGAGAATCAGCACCTTTAAGCTCCTGTTCCGTACAGGTTGCAATTTGTCCTGAGGATGTACGGGAAGACGGGCAACCAATGAGAGACTAGATCTAGGTGTTGGGACAGGCACAGGTCACTCTATTTTCCCATCAGGAAGAAGAATTAAACACAGGTTCAGCCTGCCGCCGGGAACCAGAATAGGGCCTGAGGCAATCCCGTGCTTTAGCGGCCAGCTCCCAAAAAAGACAGTTGAAAAATGGAGCTCAGGGGCACTGCCATTGACAAACCCGCAGAGTTATAAATGGTAACTCTCGTCCACAAATATATTGAGGGAAGGCAACGAAGAGGATTTGAAAGCAAGGCAGAATTGCAGGAAACATGTTTCAGGAGGTAGATTCGAATCGCCTTTAAAGCACATGAAAAGTGGCAAAACGTCGACAGTGATTCCCTTGGCCAAAAAGGGCGTATGCGTTTTTTCCTGAATATATTCAGGAAAAAACGGATACGCCCTTTTTGGCCAACCAAGCAACCTGGAAAGGCAAATCAGCGCTACAAAGAAGTCTCGCTTCCCATCGGTCAAAAGGGCCATGCTGCAAAAAGTGTCAAAACCAGAAATGCAGGACAGGCCATTCAGAAATGGCATCCTTGCTACGCTGATGGGCGGGATGTAAATTGCCTACAGCCACTCTGGAGAAGTGTACGGTGTGTCCTGAAACATCGAAAAAACAGCTTAGGGAGCATAGGGAACGTGCACTCATGGGCGTATAAATTGAGAAAACTAAAAATCAGCAAGACACAGGCACCCCAATGTTTAGGGCTGCTATGTTGACAAGAACCTCCACTTCATGACACCTTAAATATCCCAGGAAAGAGAAAAATGGATAAAGAAGTTGTGGTCCTTATGTACAAAGGAATATCACTCAGACATGAAATCAATGTCATAAGGCTAGTAGAAGCAAGATGAGTGGATTTAGTTATGACGATTCTAAGTGAACTAAGTCACACAGAAAAAGACACTTATCATAAGCTATCACTCATAGAGGGAATGTAAAAACCGCTACACTTGAACTGAATTACAAAGGGAACAGATTCACACGTTTAGAAAACACACTATGGCTGCTTAACGGGAAAGGTGAGGTGGGGTGATGCATAAAACAAGGGTTTTAAATTAGCTCAGATACCATTCCATACACCCAATATGTAATAGACAAGACCTACTCCTTGCTCAGTGAACTGGACTCAACACCCCCTATTCACCGCACAAGAATATATCTGACTAGTGAGAATCTTATAACCTATGTATTGATATCTCTCTGGAAGTGAGTCAAGTGGGTGTAAGCCGCATAAACACAGCCGTGAAAAGCAGCTAAACCCCATTATAAAAATAAATTACTTGTAACAACCCGTAAAACAAAGACAGTGAAAGAGAGAGAAATTCTTCCACAATTCGTTCAGGGGCTGTGATGCAACCTGGATTGAACATATCAAGACCCACAGTTGGATGAGATCTAAGGGTGGACACTCTTGGGGCTGAAAGGTTTGGTGAGTTTGGGTGAGGAAACACAGACCGTTTAAATTAATACTGCGTGGTACCCATCCCATGGTTCCCAAATCTCCAGTTTTAAGGGCATCTTCATGCATCGAAAACATGCATGAGAATCCCAGAAGATGGTACACCGTGTGATCGGGAAAGGTTTCTAAAACGCACTTCATTTCTCATCTCCTTGTGCTCGGGTTCGCCTTTCCAGCTACTTTACTAGCAATCTCCCTTCTTGGAGAATCAGCACCTTTAACCTCCTGTTCTGTACAGGTTGCAATTTGTCCTGAGGATGAACGGGAAGAGGGGCAACCAATGAGAGACTAGATGTAGGTGTTGGGACAGGCACAGGTCACTCTATTTTCCCATCAGGAAGAAGAATTAACCACAGGCTCAGCCTGCCGCCAGGAACCAGAATAGTGCCTGAGGCAATCCCGCGCTTCTGTGGCCACCTCCCAAAAAAGCCAGTTGAAAAATGGAGCTCATGAGCACTGAAATTCACAAACCTGCAGAGTTATAAATGATAACTCTCGTCCACAAATATATTGAGGGAAGGCAACGAAGAGTATTTGAAAGCAAGGCAGAATTGCAGGAAACAGGTTTCAGGAGGTAGATTCGAATCGGCTTTAAAGCACATGAAAAGCGGCAAAACGTCGACAATGATGCCCTTGGCCAAAAAGGGCGTATGCGTTTTTTCCTGAATATATTCAGGAAAAAACGCATACGCCCTTTTTGGCCAACCATGCAACCTGGAAAGGCAAATCAGCACTACAATGAAGTCTCGCTTCCCATCGGTCAAAAGGGACATGCTGCAAAAAGTGTAAAAACCAGAAATGCAGGACAGGCCATGGAGAAATGGCAGCCTTGCTACGCTGATGGGCGGGATGTAAATTGCCAACAGCCACACTGGAGAAGTGTACGGTGTGTCCTGAAACATCGAAAAAAAACAGCTTAGGGAGCATAGGGCACGTCCACTCATGGGCGTATAAATTGGGAAAACTAAAAATCAGCAAGACACAGGCACCCCAAAGTTTAGGGCTGCTCTGTTGACAAGAACCTCCACTTCATGACACCTTAAATATCCCAGGAAAGAGAAAAATGGATAAAGAAGTTGTGGTCCTTATGTACAATGGAATATCACTCAGACATGAAATCAATGTCATAAGGCAAGTAGAAGCAAGATGAGTGGATTTAGGAACGACGATTCTAAGTGAAATAAGTCACACAGAAAAAGACACTTATCATAAGCTATCACTTATAGAGGAAATGTAAAAACCGCTACACTTGAACTGAATTACAAAACAGAACAGAGTCACACGTTTAGAAAACACACTATGGCTGCTTAACGGGAAAGGTGAGGTGGGGTGATGCATAAAACAAGGGTTTCAAATTCGCTCAGATACCGTTCCATACACCCAATATGTAATAGACAAGACCTACTCCTTGCTCAGTGAACTGGACTCAACACCCCCTCTTCACCGCACAAGAATATATCTGACTAGTAAGAATCGTAAAACCTATGTATTGATATCTGTCTGGAAGTGAGTCAAGTGGGTGTAAAGCCGCATAAACACAGCCGTGAAAGGCAGCTAAACCCCATTATAAAAATAAATTACTTTTAAAAAGCCATAAACAAAGACAGTGAAAGAGAGAGAAATTCTTACACATTTCGTTCAGGGGCTCTGATGCAACCTGGATTGACCATATCTAGACCCACAGCTGGATGAGACATAAGGCTGGACACTCTTGGTGCTTACAGGTTGGGTGAGGTTGGGTGAGCAAACGCAGACCCTTTAAAGTAATACTGTGTGGTACCCATCCCATGGGACCCAAATCTCCAGGTTCAAGGGCGTCTTCCTACATCGAAAACATGCATGAGAAAACCAGAAGATGGTACACCGTGTGATTTTGAAAGGTTTCTAAAACGCACCCAATTTCTCATCTCCTTGTGCTCGGGTTCGCCTTTCCAGCTACTTTACTAGCAATCTCCCTACTTGGAGAATCAGCACCTTTAACCTCCTGTTCCCTACAGGTTGCAATTTGTCCTGAGGATGAACGGGAAGAGGGGCAACCAATGAGAGACTAGATCTAGGTGTTGGGACAGGCACAGGTCACTCTATTTTCCCATCAGGAAGAAGAATTAACCACAGGCTCAGCCTGACGCCGGGAACCAGAATAGGGCCTGAGGCAATCCCGTGCTTTTGCGGCCAGCTCCCAAAAAAGACAGTTGAAAAATGGAGCTCAGGGGCACTGCAATTCACAAACCTGCTGAGTTATAAATGATAACTCTCGTTCACAAATATATTGAGGGAAGGCAACGAAGAGGATTTGAAAGCAAGGCAGAATTGCAGGAAACAGGTTTCAGGAGGTAGATTCGAATCGCCTTTAAAGCACATGAAAAGTGGCAAAACGTCGATAGTGATGCCCTTGGCCAAAGAGGGCGTATGCGTTTTTTCCTGAATATATTCAGGAAAAAACGCATACGCCCTCTTTGGCCAACCAAGCAACCTGGAAAGGCAAATAAGCGCTACAAAGAAGTTTCGCTTCCCATCGGTCAAAAGGGTCATGCTGCAAAAAGTGTCAAAACCAGAAATGCAGGACAGGCCATGGAGAAATGGCATCCTTGCTACGCTGATGGGCGGGATGTAAATTGCCAACAGCCACTCTGGGAAGTGTAAGGTGTGTCCTGAAACATCGAAAAAACACAGCTTAGGGAGCATAGGGCACGTCCACTCATGGGCGTATAAATTGGGAAAACTAAAAATCAGCAAGACACAGGCACCCCAATGTTTAGGGCTGCTATGTTGACAAGAACCTCCACTTCATGACACCTTAAATATCCCAGGAAAGAGAAAAATGGATAAAGAAGTTGTGGTCCTTATGTACAAAGGATTATCACTCAGACATGAAATCAATGTCATAAGGCTAGTAGAAGCAAGATGAGTGGATTTAGGTATGACGATTCTAAGTGAAATAAGTCACACAGAAAAAGACACTTATCATAAGCTATCACTTATAGAGGGAATGTAAAAACCTTTACACTTGAACTGAATTACAAAACAGAACAGAGTCACACGTTTAGAAAACACACTATGGCTGCTTATCGGGAAACGTGAGGTGGGGTGATGCATAAAACAAGGGTTTCAAATTCGCTCAGATACCGTTCCATACACCCAATATGTAATAGACAAGGCCTACTCCTTGCTCAGTGAACTGGACTCAACACCCCCTATTCACCGCACAAGAATATATCTGACTAGTAAGAATCGTAAAACCTATGTATTGATATATCTCTGGAAGTGAGCCAAGTGGGTGTAAAGCCGCATAAACACAGCCGTGAAAAGCAGCTAAACCCCATTATAAAAATAAATTACTTTTAAAAACCCGTAAAACAAAGACAGTGAAAGAGAGAGAAATTCTTACAAAATTCGTTCAGGGGCTGTGATGCAACCTGGATTGACCATATCTAGACCCACACCTGGATGAGAGATAAGGGTGGACACTCTTGGGGCTGAGAGGTTGGGTGAGGTTGGGTGAGCAAACTCAGACCCTTTAAAGTAATACTGCGTGGTACCCATCCCATGGGTCCCAAATCTCCAGGTTCAAGGGCATCTTCCTACATCGAAAACATGCATGAGAAACCCAGAAGATGGTACACCGTGTGATTTTGAAAGGTTTCTAAAACACACCTCATTTCTCATCTCCTTGTGCTCGGGTTCGCCATTCCAGCTACTTTACTAGAAATCTCCCTACTTGGAGAATCAGCACCTTTAACCTCCTGTTCCCTACAGGTTGCAATTTGTCCTGAGGATGAACGGGAAGAGGGGCAACCAATGAGAGACTAGATCTAGGTGTTGGGACAGGCACAGGTCACTCTATTTTCCCATCAGGAAGAAGAATTAACCACAGGCTCAGCCTGCCGCCAGGAACCAGAATAGGGCCTGAGGCAATCCCGCGCTTTTGCGGCCAGCTCCCAAAAAAGCGAGTTGAAAAATGGAGCTCAGGGACACTGCAATTCACAAACCAGCAGAGTTATAAATGATAACTGTCATCCACAGATATATTGAGGGAAGGCAACGAAGAGGATTTGAAAGCAAGGCAGAATTGCAGGAAACAGGTTTCAGGAGGTAGATTCGAATCGCCTTTAAAGCACATGAAAAGCGGCAAAACGTCGACAATGATGCCCTTGGCCAAAAAGGGCGTATGCGTTTTTTCCTGAATATATTCAGGAAAAAACGCATACGCCCTTTTTGGCCAACCAAGCAACCTGGAAAGGCAAATCAGCGCTACAAAGAAGTTTCGCTTCCCATCGGTCAAAAGGGTCATGCTGCAAAAAGTGTCAAAACCAGAAATGCAGGACAGGCCATGGAGAAATGGCAGCCTTGCTACGCTGATGGGCGGGATGTAAATTGCCAACAGCCACTCTGGAGAAGTGTACGGTGTGTCCTGAAACATCTAAAACACACAGCTTAGGGCGCATAGGGCACGTCCACTCATGGGCGTATAAATTGGGAAAACTAAAAATCAGCAAGACACAGGCACCCCAAAGTTTAGGGCTGCTCTGTTGACAAAAACCTCCACTTCATGACACCTTAAATATCCCAGGAAAGAGAAAAATGGATAAAGAAGTTGTGGTCCTTATGTACAATGGAATATCACTCAGACATGGAATCAATGTCATAAGGCTAGTAGAAGCAAGATGAGTGGATTTAGGTATGACGATTCTAAGTGAAATAAGTCACACAGAAAAATACACTTATCATAAGCTATCACTTATAGGGGGAATGTAAAAACCGCTACACTTGGACTGAATTACAAAACAGAACAGAGTCACACGTTTAGAAAACAAACTATAGCTGCTTAACGGGAAAGGTGAGGTGGGGTGATGCATAAAACAAGGGTTTCAAATTCGCTCAGATACCGTTCCATACACCCAATATGTAATAGACAAGACCTACTCCTTGCTCAGTGAACTGGACTCAACACCCCCTATTCACCGCACAAGAATATATGTGACTAGTAAGAATCTTAAAACCTATGTATTGATATCTCTCTGGAAGTGAGTCAAGTGGGTGTAAAGCCGCATAAACACAGCCGTGAAAAGCAGCTAAACCCCATTATAAAAATAAATTACTTTTAAAAACCCGTAAAACAAAGACAGTGAAAGAGAGAGAAATTCTTACAAAATTCGTTCAGGGGCTGTGATGCAACCTGGATTGACCATATCTAGACCCACACCTGGATGAGACATAAGGGTGGACACTCTTGGGGCTTAGAGGTTGGGTGAGGTTGGGTGAGCAAACGCAGACCCTTTAAAGTAATACTGTGTGGTACCCATCCCATGGTTCCCAAATCTCCAGGTTCAAGGGCATCTTCCTACATCGAAAACATGCATGAGAAACCCAGAAGATGGTACACCGTGTGATTTTGAAAGGTTTCTAAAACGCACCCAAATTCTCATCTCCTTGTGCTCGGGTTCGCCTTTCCAGCTACTTTACTAGCAATCTCCGTACTTGGAGAATCAGCACCTTTAAGCTCCTGTTCCCTACAGGTTGCAATTTGTCCTGAGGATGAACGGGAAGAGGGGCAACCAATGAGAGACTAGATCTAGGTGTTGGGACAGGCACAGGTCACTCTATTTTCCCATCAGGAAGAAGAATTAAACACAGGTTCAGCCTGCCGCCGGGAACCAGAATAGGGCCTGAGGCAATCCCGTGCTTTTGCGGCCAGCTCCCAAAAAAGACAGTTGAAAAATGGAGCTCAGGGGCACTGCAATTCACAAACCTGCTGAGTTATAAATGATAACTCTCGTCCACAAATATATTGAGGGAAGGCAACGAAGAGGATTTGAAAGCAAGGCAGAATTGCAGGAAACAGGTTTCAGGAGGTAGATTCGAATCGCCTTTAAAGCACATGAAAAGTGGCAAAACGTCGACAGTGATGCCCTTGGCCAAAGAGGGCGTATGCGTTTTTTCCTGAATATATTCAGGAAAAAACGCATACGCCCTCTTTGGCCAACCAAGCAACCTGGAAAGGCAAATCAGCGCTACAAAGAAGTCTCGCTTCCTATCAGTGAAAAGGGCCATGCTGCAAAAAGTGTCAAAACCAGAAATGCAGGACAGGCCATGGAGAAATGGCAGCCTTGCTACGCTGATGGGCGGGATGTAAATTGCCAACAGCCACTCTGGGAAGTGTACGGTGTGTCCTGAAACATCGAAAAAACACAGCTTAGGGAGCATAGGGCACGTCCACTCATGGGCGTATAAATTGGGAAAACTAAAAATCAGCAAGACACAGGCACCCCAATGTTTAGGGCTGCTATGTTGACAAGAACCTCCACTTCATGACACCTTAAATATCCCAGGAAAGAGAAAAATGGATAAAGAAGTTGTGGTCCTTATGTACAAAGGAATATCACTCAGACATGAAATCAATGTCATAAGGCTAGTAGAAGCAAGATGAGTGGATTTAGGTATGACGATTCTAAGTGAAATAAGTCACACAGAAAAAGACACTTATCATAAGCTATCACTTATAAAGGGAATGTAAAAACCGTTACACTTGAACTGAATTACAAAACAGAACAGAGTCACACGTTTAGAAAACACACTATGGCTGCTTAACGGGAAAGGTGAGGTGGGGTGATGCATAAAACAAGGGTTTCAAATTCGCTCAGATACCGTTCCATACACCCAATATGTAATAGACAAGACCTACTCCTTGCTCAGTGAACTGGACTCAACACCCCCTATTCACCGCACAAGAATATATCTGACTAGTAAGAATCGTAAAACCTATGTATTGATATCTGTCTGGAAGTGAGTCAAGTGGGTGTAAAGCCGCATAAACACAGCCGTGAAAAGCAGCTAAACCCCATTATAAAAATAAATTACATTTAGAAACCCATAAAACAAAGACAGTGAAAGAGAGAGAAATTCTTACAAAATTCGTTCAGAGGCTGTGATGCAACCTGGGTTGACCATATCTAGACCCACAGCTGGATGAGACATAAGGGTGGACACTCTTGGGGCTGAAAGGTTGGGTGAGGTTGGGTGAGCAAACGCAGAACCTTTAAAGTAATACTGCCTGGTACCCATCCCATGGGTCCCAAAACTCCAGGTTCAAAGGCATCTTCCTACATCGAAAACATGCATGAGAAACCCAGAAGATGGTACACCGTGTGATTTTGAAAGGTTTCTAAAACGCACCTCATTTCTCATCTCCTTGTGCTCGGTTTCGCCATTCCAGCTACTTTACTAGCAATCTCCCTACTTGGAGAATCAGCACCTTTAACCTCCTGTTCCCTACAGGTTGCAATTTGTCCTGAGGACGAACGGGAAGAGGGGCAACCAATGAGAGACTAGATCTAGGTGTTGGGACAGGCACAGGTCACTCTATTTTCCCAACAGGAAGAAGAATTAACCACAGGCTCAGCCTGCCGCCCAGAAGCAGAATAGGGCCTGAGGCAATCCCGCGCTTTTGAGGCCAGCTCCCAAAAAAGACAGTTGAAAAATGGAGCTCAGGGAAACTGCAATTCAGAAACCCGCAGAGTTATAAATGATAACTCTCATCCACAGATATATTGAGGGAAGGCAACGAAGAGGATTTGAAAGCAAGGCAGAATTGCAGGAAACAGATTTCAGGAGGTAGATACGAATCGCCTTTAAAGCACATGAAAAGCGGCAAAACGTCGACAATGATGCCCTTGGCCAAAAAGGGCGTATGCGTTTTTTCCTGAATATATTCAGGAAAAAACGCATACGCCCTTTTTGGCCAACCAAGCAACCTGGAAAGGCAAATCAGCGCTACAAAGAAGTCTCGCTTCCCTTCGGACAAAAGGGCCATGCTGCAAAAAGTGTCAAAACCAGAAATGCAGGACAGGCCATGGAGAAATGGCAGCCTTGCTACACTGATGGGCGGGATGTAAATTGCCAACAGCCACTCTGGAGAAGTATACGTTGTGTCCTGAAACATCGAAAAAAAACAGCTTAGGGAGCATAGGGCACGTCCACTCATGGGCGTATAAATTGGAAAAACTAAAAATCAGCAAGACACAGGCACCGGAAAGTTTAGGGCTGCTCTGTTGACAAGAACCTCCACTTCATGACACCTTAAATATCCCAGGAAAGAGAAAAATGGATAAAGAAGTTGTGGTCCTTATGTACAATGGAATATCACTCAGACATGAAATCAATGTCATAAGGCTAGTAGAAGCAAGATGAGTGGAGTTAGGTACGACGATTCTAAGTGAAATAAGTCACACAGAAAAAGACACTTATCATAAGCTATCACTTATAGAGGGAATGTAAAAACCGCTACACTTGAACTGAATTACAAAACAGAACAGAGTCACACGTTTAGAAAACACACTATGGCTGCTTAACGGGAATGGTGAGTTGGGGTGATGCATAAAACAAGGGTTTCAAATTCGCTCAGATACCGTTCCATACACCCAATATGTAATAGACAAGACCTACTCCTTGCTCAGTGAACTGGACTCAACAACCCCTATTCCGCGCACAAGAATATATGTGACTAGTAAGAATCTTAAAACCTATGTATTGATATCTGTCTGGAAGTGAGTCAAGTGGGTGTAAAGCCGCATAAACACAACGATGAAAAGCAGCTAAACCCCATTATAAAAATAAATTACTTTTAAAAACCCGTAAAACAAAGACAGTGAAAGAGAGAGAAATTCTTACAAAATTCGTTCAGAGGCTGTGATGCAACCTGGATTGACCATATCTAGACCCACAGCTGGATGAGATATAAGGGTGGACACTCTTGGGGCTGAGAGGTTGGGTGAGGTTGGGTGAGCAAACGCAGACCCTTTAAAGTAATACTGCGTGGTACCCATCCCATGGGTCCCAAATCTCCAGTTCAAGGGCATCTTCCTACATCGAAAACATGCATGAGAAACCCAGAAGATGGTACACCGTGTGATATTGAAAGGTTTCTAAAACGCACCTCATTTCTCATCTCCTTGTGCTCGGTTTCGCCATTCCAGCTACTTTACTAGCAATCTCCCTACTTGGAGAATCAGCACCTTTAACCTCCTGTTCCCTACAGGTTGCAATTTGTCCTGAGGATGAACGGGAAGAGGGGCAACCAATGAGAGACTAGATCTAGGTGTTGGGACAGGCACAGGTCACTCTATTTTCCCAACAGGAAGAAGAATTAACCACAGGCTCAGCCTGCCGCCCAGAAGCAGAATAGGACCTGAGGCAATCCCGCACTTTTGCGGCCAGCTCCCAAAAAAGACAGTTGAAAAATGGAGCTCAGGGAAACTGCAATTCACAAACCCGCAGAGTTATAAATGATAACTCTCATCCACAGATATATTGAGGGAAGGCAACGAAGAGGATTTGAAAGCAAGGCAGAATTGCAGGAAAGAGATTTCAGGAAGTAGATTCGAATCGCCTTTAAAGCACATGAAAAGCGGCAAAACGTCGACAATGATGCCCTTGGCCAAAAAGGGCGTATGCGTTTTTTCCTGAATATATTCAGGAAAAAACGCATACGCCCTTTTTGGCCAACCAAGCAACCTGGAAAGGCAAATCAGCGCTACCAAGAAGTCTCGCTTCCCATCGGTGAAAAGGGCCATGCTGCAAAAAGTGTCAAAACCGGAAATGCAGGACAGGCCATGGAGAAATGGCAGCCTTGCTACACTGATGGGCGGGATGTAAATTGCCAACAGCCACTCTGGAGAAGTGTACGTTGTGTCCTGAAACATCGAAAAAAAACAGATTAGGGAGCATAGGGCACGTCCACTCATGGGCGTATAAATTGGAAAAAAGTAAAAATCAGCAAGACACAGGTACCCCAAAGTTTAGGGCTGCTCTGTTGACAAGAACCTCCACTTCATGACACCTTAAATATCCCAGGTAAGAGAAAAATGGATAAAGAAGTTGTGGTCCTTATGTACAATGGAATATCACTCAGACATGAAATCAATGTTATAAGGCTAGTAGAAGCAAGATGAGTGGAGTTAGGAACGACGATTCTAAGTGAAATAAGTCACACAGAAAAAGACACTTATCATAAGCTATCACTTATAGAGGGAATGTAAAAACCGCTACACTTGAAATGAATTACAAAAGAGAACAGAGTCACACGTTTAGAAAACACACTATGGCTGCTTAACGGGAAAGGTGAGGTGGGGTGATGCATAAAACAAGGGTTTCAAATTAGCTCAGATACCGTTCCATACACCCAATATGTAATAGACAAGACCTACTCCTTGCTCAGTGAACTGAACTCAACACCCCCTATTCACTGCACAAGAATATATGTGACTAGTAAGAATCTTAAAACCTATGTATTGATATCTCTCTGGAAGTGAGTCAAGTGGGTGTAAAGCCGCATAAACACAGCCGTGAAAAGCAGCTAAACCCCATTATAAAAATAAATTACTTTTAAAAACCCGTAAAACAAAGACAGTGAAAGAGAGAGAAATTCTTACAAAATTCGTTCAGGGGCTGTGATGCAACCTGGATTGACCATATCTAGACCCACACCTGGATGAGACATAAGGGTGGACACTCTTGGGGCTTAGAGGTTGGGTGAGGTTGGGTGAGCAAACGCAGACCCTTTAAAGTAATACTGTGTGGTACCCATCCCATGGTTCCCAAATCTCCAGGTTCAAGGGCATCTTCCTACATCGAAAACATGCATGAGAAACCCAGAAGATAGTACACCGTGTGATTTTGAAAGGTTTCTAAAACGCACCTCATTTCTCATCTCCTTGTGCTCGGTTTCGCCATTCCAGCTACTTTACTAGCAATCTCCCTACTTGGAGAATCAGCACCTTTAACCTCCTGTTCCCTACAGGTTGCAATTTGTCCTGAGGATGAACGGGAAGAGGGGCAACCAATGAGAGACTAGATCTAGGTGTTGGGACAGGCACAGGTCACTCTATTTTCCCAACAGGAAGAAGAATTAACCACAGGCTCAGCCTGCGGCCCAGAAGCAGAATAGGGCCTGAGGCAATCCCGCGCTTTTGCGGCCAGCTCCCAAAAAAGACAGTTGAAAAATGGAGCTCAGGGACACTGCAATTCACAAACCAGCAGAGTTATAAATGATAACTGTCATCCACAGATATATTGAGGGAAGGCAACGAAGAGGATTTGAAAGCAAGGCAGAATTGCAGGAAACAGATTTCAGGAGGTAGATACGAATCGCCTTTAAAGCACAGGAAAAGCGGCAAAACGTCGACAATGATGCCCTTGGCCAAAAAGGGCGTATGCGTTTTTTCCTGAATATATTCAGGAAAAAACGCATACGCCCTTTTTGGCCAACCAAGCAACCTGGAAAGGCAAATCAGCGCTACAAAGAAGTCTCGCTTCCCTTCGGACAAAAGGGCCATGCTGCAAAAAGTGTCAAAACCAGAAATGCAGGACAGGCCATGGAGAAATGGCAGCCTTGCTACACTGATGGGCGGGATGTAAATTGCCAACAGCCACTCTGGAGAAGTATACGTTGTGTCCTGAAACATCGAAAAAAAACAGCTTAGGGAGCATAGGGCACGTCCACTCATGGGCGTATAAATTGGAAAAACTAAAAATCAGCAAGACACAGGCACCGGAAAGTTTAGGGCTGCTCTGTTGACAAGAACCTCCACTTCATGACACCTTAAATATCCCAGGAAAGAGAAAAATGGATAAAGAAGTTGTGGTCCTTATGTACAATGGAATATCACTCAGACATGAAATCAATGTCATAAGGCTAGTAGAAGCAAGATGAGTGGAGTTAGGTACGACGATTCTAAGTGAAATAAGTCACACAGAAAAAGACACTTATCATAAGCTATCACTTATAGAGGGAATGTAAAAACCGCTACACTTGAACTGAATTACAAAACAGAACAGAGTCACACGTTTAGAAAACACACTATGGCTGCTTAACGGGAATGGTGAGGTGGGGTGATGCATAAAACAAGGGTTTCAAATTCGCTCAGATACCGTTCCATACACCCAATATGTAATAGACAAGACCTACTCCTTGCTCAGTGAATTGGACTCAACACCCCCTATTCCGCGCACAAGAATATATGTGACTAGTAAGAATCTTAAAACCTATGTATTGATATCTGTCTGGAAGTGAGTCAAGTGGGTGTAAAGCCGCATAAACACAACGATGAAAAGCAGCTAAACCCCATTATAAAAATAAATTACTTTTAAAAACCCGTAAAACAAAGACAGTGAAAGAGAGAGAAATTCTTACAAAATTCGTTCAGAGGCTGTGATGCAACATGGATTGACCATATCTAGACCCACAGCTGGATGAGATATAAGGGTGGACCCTCTTGGGGCTGAGAGGTTGGGTGAGGTTGGGTGAGCAAACGCAGACCCTTTAAAGTAATACTGCGTGGTACCCATCCCATGGGTCCCAAATCTCCAGTTCAAGGGCATCTTCCTACATCGAAAACATGCATGAGAAACCCAGAAGATGGTACACCGTGTGATTTTGAAAGGTTTCTAAAACGCACCTCATTTCTCATCTCCTTGTGCTCGGTTTCGCCATTCCAGCTACTTTACTAGCAATCTCCCTACTTGGAGAATCAGCACCTTTAACCTCCTGTTCCCTACAGGTTGCAATTTGTCCTGAGGATGAACGGGAAGAGGGGCAACCAATGAGAGACTAGATCTAGGTGTTGGGACAGGCACAGGTCACTCTATTTTCCCAACAGGAAGAAGAATTAACCACAGGCTCAGCCTGCCGCCCAGAAGCAGAATAGGACCTGAGGCAATCCCGCACTTTTGCGGCCAGCTCCCAAAAAAGACAGTTGAAAAATGGAGCTCAGGGAAACTGCAATTCACAAACCCGCAGAGTTATAAATGATAACTCTCATCCACAGATATATTGAGGGAAGGCAACGAAGAGGATTTGAAAGCAAGGCAGAATTGCAGGAAAGAGATTTCAGGAAGTAGATTCGAATCGCCTTTAAAGCACATGAAAAGCGGCAAAACGTCGACAATGATGCCCTTGGCCAAAAAGGGCGTATGCGTTTTTTCCTGAATATATTCAGGAAAAAACGCATACGCCCTTTTTGGCCAACCAAGCAACCTGGAAAGGCAAATCAGCGCTACCAAGAAGTCTCGCTTCCCATCGGTGAAAAGGGCCATGCTGCAAAAAGTGTCAAAACCGGAAATGCAGGACAGGCCATGGAGAAATGGCAGCCTTGCTACACTGATGGGCGGGATGTAAATTGCCAACAGCCACTCTGGAGAAGTGTACGTTGTGTCCTGAAACATCGAAAAAAAACAGCTTAGGGAGCATAGGGCACGTCCACTCATGGGCGTATAAATTGGAAAAACTAAAAATCAGCAAGACACAGGCACCCGAAAGTTTAGGGCTGCTCTGTTGACAAGAACCTCCACTTCATGACACCTTAAATATCCCAGGAAAGAGAAAAATGGATAAAGAAGTTGTGGTCCTTATGTACAATGGAATATCACTCAGACATGAAATCAATGTTATAAGGCTAGTAGAAGCAAGATGAGTGGAGTTAGGAACGACGATTCTAAGTGAAATAAGTCACACAGAAAAAGACACTTATCATAAGCTATCACTTATAGAGGGAATGTAAAAACCGCTAGACTTGAACTGAATTACAAAACAGAACAGAGTCACACGTTTAGAAAACACACTATGGCTGCTTAACGGGAAAGGTGACGTGGGGTGATGCATAAAACAAGGGTTTCAAATTAGCTTAGATACCGTTCCATACACCCAATATGTAATAGACAAGACCTACTCCTTGCTCAGTGAACTGAACTCAACACCCCCTATTCACCGCACAAGAATATATCTGACTAGTAAGAATCTTAAAACCTATGTATTGATATCTCTCTGGAAGTGAGTCAAGAGGGTGTCAACCGCATAAACACAGCCGTGAAAAGCAGCTATACCCCATTATAAAAATAAATTACTTTTAAAAACCCGTAAAACAAAAACAGTGAAAGAGAGAGAAATTCTTACAAAATTCGTTCAGAGGCTGTGATGCAACCTGGTTTGACCATATCTAGACCCACAGCTGGATGAGACATAAGGGTGGACACTCTTGGGGCTGAGAGTTTGGGTGAGGTTGGGTGAGCAAACGCAGACCCTTTAAAGTAATACTGCGTGGTACCCATCCCATGGGTCCCAAATGTCCAGGTTCAAGGGCATCTTCCTACATCGAAAACATGCATGAGAAACCCAGAAGATGGTACACCGTGTGATTTTGAAAGGTTTCTAAAACGCACCTCATTTCTCATCTCCTTGTGCTCGGTTTCGCCATTCCAGCTACTTTACTAGCAATCTCCCTACTTGGAGAATCAGCACCTTTAACCTCCTGTTCCCTACAGGTTGCAATTTGTCCTGAGGATGAACGGGAAGAGGGGCAACCAAAGAAAGACTAGATCTAGGTGTTGGGACAGGCACAGGTCACTCTATTTTCCCAAAAGGAAGAAGAATTAACCACAGGCTCAGCCTGCCGCCTTGAACCAGAATAGGGCCTGAGGCAATCCCGCGCTTTTGCGGCCAGCTCCCAAAAAAGAGAGTTGAAAAATGGAGCTCAGGGGCACTGCAATTCACAAACCCGCAGAGTTATAAATGATAACTCTCGTCCACAAATATATTGAGGGAAGGCAACGAGGAGGATTTGAAAGCAAGGCAGAATTGCAGGAAACAGATTTCAGGAGGTAGGTACGAATCGCCTTTAAAGCACATGAAAAGCGGCAAAACGTCGACAATGATGCCCTTGGCCAAAAAGGGCGTATGCGTTTTTTCCTGAATATATTCAGGAAAAAACGCATACGCCCTTTTTGGCCAACCAAGCAACCTGGAAAGGCAAATCAGCGCTACAAAGAAGTCTCGCTTCCCATCGGTGAAAAGGGCCATGCTGCAAAAAGTGTCAAAACCAGAAATGCAGGACAGGCCATGGAGAAATGGCAGCCTTGCTACACTGATGGGCAGGATGTAAATTGCCAACAGCCACTCTGGAGAAGTGTACGTTGTGTCCTGAAACATCGAAAAAAAACAGCTTAGAGAGCATAGGGCACGTCCACTCATGGGCGTATAAATTGGAAAAACTAAAAATCAGCAAGACACAGGCACCGGAAAGTTTAGGGCTGCTCTGTTGACAAGAACCTCCACTTCATGACACCTTAAATATCCCAGGAAAGAGAAAAATGGATAAAGAAGTTGTGGTCCTTATGTACAATGGAATATCACTCAGACATGAAATCAATGTCTCATAAGGCTAGTAGAAGCAAGATGAGTGGAGTTAGGTACGACGATTCTAAGTGAAATAAGTCACACAGAAAAAGACACTTATCATAAGCTATCACTTATAGAGGGAATGTAAAAACCGCTACACTTGAACTGAATTACAAAACAGAGCAGAGTCACAAGTTTAGAAAACGCACTAAATCTGATTAACAGGAAAGGTGAAGTGGGGTGATGCATAAAACAAGGGTTTCAAATTCGCTCAGATACCGTTCCATACACCCAATATGTAATAGACAAGACCTACTCCTTGCTCAGTGAACTGGACTCAACACCCCCTATTCACCGCACAAGAATATATGTGACTAGTAAGAATCTTAAAACCTATGTATTGATATCTGTCTGGAAGTGAGTCAAGTGGGTGTAAAGCCGCATAAACACAACGATGAAAAGCAGCTAAACCCCATTATAAAAATGAATTACTTTTAAAAACCCGTAAAACAAAGACAGTGAAAGAGAGAGAAATTCTTACAAAATTCGTTCAGAGGCTGTGATGCAACCTGGATTGACCATATCTAGACCCACAGCTGGATGAGACATAAGGGTGGACACTCTTGGGGCTGAGAGGTTGGGTGAGGTTGGGTGAGAAAACGCAGACCCTTTAAAGTAATACTGCGTGGTACCCATCCCATGGGTCCCAAATCTCCAGGTTCAAGGGCATCTTCCTACATCGAAAACATGCATGAGAAACCCAGAAGATGGTACACCGTGTGATTTTGAAAGGTTTCTAAAACGCACCTCATTTCTCATCTCCTTGTGCTCGGTTTCGCCATTCCAGCTACTTTACTAGCAATCTCCCTACTTGGAGAATCAGCACCTTTAACCTTCTGTTCCCTACAGGTTGCAATTTGTCCTGAGGATGAACGGGAAGAGGGGCAACCAATGAGAGACTAGATCTAGGTGTTGGGACAGGCACAGGTCACTCTATTTTCCCAACAGGAAGAAGAATTAACCACAGGCTCAGCCTGCCGCCCTGAAGCAGAATAGGGCCTGAGGCAATCCCGCGCTTTTGCGGCCAGCTCCCAAAAAAGACAGTTGAAAAATGGAGCTCAGGGACACTGCAATTCACAAACCCGCAGAGTTATAAATGATAACTCTCATCCACAGATATATTGAGGGAAGGCAACGAAGAGGATTTGAAAGCAAGGCAGAATTGCAGGAAACAGATTTCAGGAGGTAGATACGAATCGCCTTTAAAGCACATGAAAAGCGGCAAAACGTCGACAATGATGCCCTTGGCCAAAAAGGGCGTATGCGTTTTTTCCTGAATATATTCAGGAAAAAACGCATACGCCCTTTTAGGCCAACCAAGCAACCTGGAAATGCAAATCAGCGCTACAAAGAAGTCTCGCTTCCCATCGGTCAAAAGGGCCATGCTGCAAAAAGTGTCAAAACCAGAAATGCAGGACAGGCCATGGAGAAATGGCAGCCTTGCTACACTGATGGGCGGGATGTAAATTGCCAACAGCCACTCTGGAGAAGTGTACGTTGTGTCCTGAAACATCGAAAAAAAACAGCTTAGGGAGCATAGGGCACGTACCCTCATGGGCTTATAAATTGGAAAAACTAAAAATCAGCAAGACACAGGCACCCGAAAGTTTAGGGCTGCTCTGTTGACAAGAACCTCCACTTCATGACACCTTAAATATCCCAGGAAAGAGAAAAATGGATAAAGAAGTTGTGGTCCTTATGTACAATGGAATATCACTCAGACATGAAATCAATGTTATAAGGCTAGTAGAAGCAAGATGAGTGGAGTTAGGAACGACGATTCTAAGTGAAATAAGTCACACAGAAAAAGACACTTATCATAAGCTATCACTTATAGAGGGAATGTAAAAACCGCTACACTTGAACTGAATTACAAAACAGAACAGAGTCACACGTTTAGAAAACACACTATGGCTGCTTAACGGGAAAGGTGAGGTGGGGTGATGCATAAAACAAGGGTTTCAAATTCGCTGAGGTATCGTTCCATACACCCAATATGTAATAGACAAGACCTACTCCTTGCTCAGTGAACTGGACTCAACACCCCCTATTCACCACAGAAGAATATATGTGACTAGTAAGAATCTTAAAACCTATGTATTGATATCTCTCTGGAAGTGAGTCAAGTGGGTGTAAAGCCGCATAAACACAGCCATGAAAAGCAGCTAAACCCCATTATAAAAATAAATTACTTTTAAAAACCCATAAAACAAAGACAGTGAAAGAGAGAGAAATTCTTACAAAATTCGTTCAGAGGCTGTGATGCAACCTGGATTGACCATATCAAGACCCACAGCTGGATGAGACATAAGGGTGGACACTCTTGGGGCTGAGAGGTTGGGTGAGGTTGGGTGAGCAAACGCAGACCCTTTAAAGTAATACTGCGTGGTACCCATCCCATGGGTCCCAAATCTCCAGGTTCAAGGGCATCTTCCTACATCGAAAACATGCATGAGAAAACCAGAAGATGGTACACCATATGATTTTGAAAGGTTTCTAAAACGCACCTCATTTCTCATCTCCTTGTGCTCGGTTTCGCCATTCCAGCTACTTTACTAGCAATCTCCCTACTTGGAGAATCAGCACCTTTAACCTCCTGTTCCCTACAGGTTGCAATAAGTCCTGAGGATGAACGGGAAGAGGGGCAACCAATGAGAGACTAGATCTAGGTGTTGGGACAGGCAGAGGTCACTCTATTTTCCCACCAGGAAGAAGAATTAACCACAGGCTCAGCCTGCCGCCCGGAACCAGAATAGGGCCTGAGGCAATCCCGTGCTTTTGCGGTCAGCTCCCAAAAAAGACAGTTGAAAAATGGAGCTCAGGGAAACTGCAATTCACAAACCTGCAGAGTTATAAATGATAACTATCGTCCACAAATATATTGAGGGAAGGCAACGAAGAGGATTTGAAAGCAAGGCAGAATTGCAGGAAACAGATTTCAGGAGGTAGATTCGAATCGCCTTTAAAGCACATGAAAAGCGGCAAAACGTTGACAATGATGCCCTTGGCCAAAAAGGGCGTATGCGTTTTTTCCTGAATATATTCAGGAAAAAACGCATACGCACTTTTTGGCCAACCAAGCAACCTGGAAAGGCAAATCAGCGCTACAAAGAAGTCTCGCTTCCCATCGGTCAAAAGGGCCATGCTGCAAAAAGTGTCAAAACCAGAAATGCAGGACAGGCCATGGAGAAATGGCAGCCTTGCTACACTGATGGGCGGGATGTAAATTGCCAACAGCCACTCTGGAGAAGTGTACGTTGTGTCCTGAAACATCGAAAAAAAACAGCTTAGGGAGCATAGGGCACGTCCACTCATGGGCGTATAAATTGGAAAAACTAAAAATCAGCAAGACACAGGCACCGGAAAGTTTAGGGCTGCTCTGTTGACAAGAACCTCCACTTCATGACACCTTAAATATCCCAGGAAAGAGAAAAATGGATAAAGAAGTTGTGGTCCTTATGTACAATGGAATATCACTCAGACATGAAATCAATGTCATAAGGCTAGTAGAAGCAAGATGAGTGGAGTTAGGTACGACGATTCTAAGTGAAATAAGTCACACAGAAAAAGACACTTATCATAAGCTATCACTTATAGAGGGAATGTAAAAACCGCTACACTTGAACTGAATTACAAAACAGAACAGAGTCACACGTTTAGAAAACACACTATGGCTGCTTAACGGGAATGGTGAGGTGGGGTGATGCATAAAACAAGGGTTTCAAATTCGCTCAGATACAGTTCCATACACCCAATATGTAATAGACAAGACCTACTCCTTGCTCAGTGAACTGGACTCAACACCCCCTATTCCGCGCACAAGAATATATGAGACTAGTAAGAATCTTAAAACCTATGTATTGATATCTGTCTGGAAGTGAGTCAAGTGGGTGTAAAGCCGCATAAACACAACGATGAAAAGCAGCTAAACCCCATTATAAAAATAAATTACATTTAAAAACCCGTAAAACAAAGACAGTGAAAGAGAGAGAAATTCTTACAAAATTCGTTCAGAGGCTGTGATGCAACCTGGATTGACCATATCTAGACCCACAGCTGGATGAGATATAAGGGTGGACACTCTTGGGGCTGAGAGGTTGGGTGAGGTTGGGTGAGCAAACGCAGACCCTTTAAAGTAATACTGCGTGGTACCCATCCCATGGGTCCCAAATCTCCAGTTCAAGGGCATCTTCCTACATCGAAAACATGCATGAGAAACCCAGAAGATGGTACACCGTGTGATTTTGAAAGGTTTCTAAAACGCACCTCATTTCTCATCTCCTTGTGCTCGGTTTCGCCATTCCAGCTACTTTACTAGCAATCTCCCTACTTGGAGAATCAGCACCTTTAACCTCCTGTTCCCTACAGGTTGCAATTTGTCCTGAGGATGAACGGGAAGAGGGGCAACCAATGAGAGACTAGATCTAGGTGTTGGGACAGGCACAGGTCACTCTATTTTCCCACCAGGAAGAAGAATTAACCACAGGCTCAGTCTGCCGCCCAGAAGCAGAATAGGACCTGAGGCAATCCCGCACTTTTGCGGCCAGCTCCCAAAAAAGACAGTTGAAAAATGGAGCTCAGGGAAACTGCAATTCACAAACCCGCAGAGTTATAAATGATAACTCTCATCCACAGATATATTGAGGGAAGGCAACGAAGAGGATTTGAAAGCAAGGCAGAATTGCAGGAAAGAGATTTCAGGAAGTAGATTCGAATCGCCTTTAAAGCACATGAAAAGCGGCAAAACGTCGAAAATGATGCCCTTGGCCAAAAAGGGCGTATGCGTTTTTTCCTGAATATATTCAGGAAAAAACGCATACGCCCTTTTTGGCCAACCAAGCAACCTGGAAAGGCAAATCAGCGCTACCAAGAAGTCTCGCTTCCCATCGGTGAAAAGGGCCATGCTGCAAAAAGTGTCAAAACCGGAAATGCAGGACAGGCCATGGAGAAATGGCAGCCTTGCTACACTGATGGGCGGGATGTAAATTGCCAACAGCCACTCTGGAGAAGTGTACGGTGTGTCCTGAAACATCGAAAAAAAACAGCTTAGGGAGCATAGGGCACGTCCACTCATGGACGTATAAATTGGAAAAAAGTAATAATCAGCAAGACACAGGCACCCCAAAGTTTAGGGCTGCTCTGTTGACAAGAACCTCCACTTCATGACACCTTAAATATCCCAGGAAAGAGAAAAATGGATAAAGAAGTTGTGGTCCTTATGTACAATGGAATATCACTCAGACATGAAATCAATGTTATAAGGCTAGTAGAAGCAAGATGAGTGGAGTTAGGAACGACGATTCTAAGTGAAATAAGTCACACAGAAAAAGACACTTATCATAAGCTATCACTTATAGAGGGAATGTAAAAACCGCTACACTTGAAATGAATTACAAAAGAGAACAGAGTCACACGTTTAGAAAACACACTATGGCTGCTTAACGGGAAAGGTGACGTGGGGTGATGCATAAAACAAGGGTTTCAAATTAGCTCAGATACCGTTCCATACACCCAATATGTAATAGACAAGACCTACTCCTTGCTCAGTGAACTGAACTCAACACCCCCTATTCACTGCACAAGAATATATCTGACTAGTAAGAATCTTAAAACCTATGTAATGATATCTCTCTGGAAGTGAGTCAAGAAGGTGTAAACCGCATAAACACAGCCGTGAAAAGCAGCTAAACCCCATTATAAAAATAAATTACTTTTAAAAACCCGTAAAACAAAGACAGTGAAAGAGAGAGAAATTCTTACAAAATTCGTTCAGAGGCTGTGATGCAACCTGGATTGACCATATCTAGACCCACAGCTGGATGAGACATAAGGGTGGACACTCTTGGGGCTGAGAGGTTGGGTGAGGTTGGGTGAGCAAACGCAGACCCTTTAAAGTAAAACTGCATGGTACCCATCCCATGGGTCCCAAATCTCCAGGTTGAAGGGCATCTTCCTACATCGAAAACATGCATGAGAAACCCAGAAGATGGTACACCGTGTGATTTTGAAAGGTTTCTAAAACGCACCTCATTTCTCATCTCCTTGTGCTCGGGTTCGCCTTTCCAGCTACTTTACTAGCAATCTCCCTACTTGGAGAATCAGCACCTTTAACCTCCTGTTCCCTACAGGTTGCAATTTGTCCTGAGGATGAACGGGTAGAGGGGCAACCAATGAGAGACTAGATCTAGGTGTTGGGATAGGCAGAGGTCACTCTATTTTCCCACCAGGAAGAAGAATTAACCACAGGCTCAGCCTGCCACCCAGAAGCAGAATAGGGCCTGAGGCAATCCCGCGCTTTTGCGGCCAGCTCCCAAAAAAGACAGTTGAAAAATGGAGCTCAGGGAAACTGCAATTCACAAACCCGCAGAGTTATAAATGATAACTCTCATCCACAGATATATTGAGGGAAGGCAACGAAGAGGATTTGAAAGCAAGGCAGAATTGCAGGAAACAGATTTCAGGAGGTAGATACGAATCGCCTTTAAAGCACATGAAAAGCGGCAAAACGTCGACAATGATACCCTTGGCCAAAAAGGGCGTATGCGTTTTTTCCTGAATATATTCAGGAAAAAACGCATACGCCCTTTTTGGCCAACCAAGCAACCTGGAAAGGCAAATCAGCGCTACAAAGAAGTCTCGCTTCCCATCGGTCAAAAGGGCCATGCTGCAAAAAGTGTCAAAACCAGAAATGCAGGACAGGCCATGGAGAAATGGCAGCCTTGCTACACTGATGGGCGGGATGTAAATTGCCAACAGCCACTCTGGAGAAGTGTACGTTGTGTCCTGAAACATGGAAAAAAAACAGCTTAGGGAGCATAGGGCACGTCCACTCATGGGGGTATAAATTGGAAAAACTAAAAATCAGCAAGACACAGGCACCCGAAAGTTTAGGGCTGCTCTGTTGACAAGAACCTCCACTTCATGACACCTTAAATATCCCAGGAAAGAGAAAAATGGATAAAGAAGTTGTGGTCCTTATGTACAATGGAATATCACTCAGACATGAAATCAATGTTATAAGGCTAGTAGAACCAAGATGAGTGGAGTTAGGAACGACGATTCTAAGTGAAATAAGTCACACAGAAAAAGACACTTATCATAAGCTATCACTTATAGAGGGAATGTAAAAACCGCTAGACTTGAACTGAATTACAAAACAGAACAGAGTCACACGTTTAGAAAACACACTATGGCTGCTTAACGGGAAAGGTGACGTGGGGTGATGCATAAAACAAGGGTTTCAAATTAGCTCAGATACCGTTCCATACACCCAATATGTAATAGACAAGACCTACTCCTTGCTCAGTGAACTGAACTCAACAACCCCTATTCACCGCACAAGAATATATCTGAGTAGTAAGAATCTTAAAACCTATGTATTGATATCTCTCTGGAAGTGAGTCAAGAGGGTGTCAATCGCATAAACACAGCCGTGAAAAGCAGCTATACCCCATTATAAAAATAAATTACTTTTAAAAACCCGTAAAACAAAAACAGTGAAAGAGAGAGAAATTCTTACAAAATTCGTTCAGAGGCTGTGATGCAACCTGGTTTGACCATATCTAGACCCACAGCTGGATGAGACATAAGGGTGGACACTCTTGGGGCTGAGAGTTTGGGTGAGGTTGGGTGAGCAAACGCAGACCCTTTAAAGTAATACTGCGTGGTACCCATCCCATGGGTCCCAAATGTCCAGGTTTAAGGGCATCTTCCTACATCGAAAACATGCATGAGAAACCCAGAAGATGGTACACCGTGTGATTTTGAAAGGTTTCTAAAACGCACCTCATTTCTCATCTCCTTGTGCTCGGTTTCGCCATTCCAGCTAATTTACTAGCAATCTCCCTACTTGGAGAATCAGCACCTTTAACCTCCTGTTCCCTACAGGTTGCAATTTGTCCTGAGGATGAACGGGAAGAGGGGCAACCAAAGAAAGACTAGATCTAGGTGTTGGGACAGGCACAGGTCACTCTATTTTCCCAACAGGAAGAAGAATTAACCACAGGCTCAGCCTGCCGCCTGGAACCAGAATAGGGCCTGAGGCAATCCCTCGCTTTTGCGGCCAGCTCCCAAAAAAGAGAGTTGAAAAATGGAGCTCAGGGGCACTGCAATTCACAAACCCGCAGAGTTATAAATGATAACTCTCGTCCACAAATATATTGAGGGAAGGCAACGAGGAGGATTTGAAAGCAAGGCAGAATTGCAGGAAACAGATTTCAGGAGGTAGATACGAATCGCGTTTAAAGCACATGAAAAGCGGCAAAACGTCGACAATGATGCCCTTGGCCAAAAAGGGCGTATGCGTTTTTTCCTGAATATATTCAGGAAAAAACGCATACGCCCTTTTTGGCCAACCAAGCAACCTGGAAAGGCAAATCAGCGCTACAAAGAAGTCTCGCTTCCCATCGGTGAAAAGGGCCATGCTGCAAAAAGTTTCAAAACCAGAAATGCAGGACAGGCCATGGAGAAATGGCAGCCTTGCTACACTGATGGGCAGGATGTAAATTGCCAACAGCCACTCTGGAGAAGTGTACGTTGTGTCCTGAAACATCGAAAAAAAACAGCTTAGGGAGCATAGGGCACGTCCACTCATGGGCGTATAAATTGGAAAAACTAAAAATCAGCAAGACACAGGCACCGGAAAGTTTAGGGCTGCTCTGTTGACAAGAACCTCCACTTCATGACACCTTAAATATCCCAGGAAAGAGAAAAATGGATAAAGAAGTTGTGGTCCTTATGTACAATGGAATATCACTCAGACATGAAATCAATGTCTCATAAGGCTAGTAGAAGCAAGATGAGTGGAGTTAGGTACGACGATTCTAAGTGAAATAAGTCACACAGAAAAAGACACTTATCATAAGCTATCACTTATAGAGGGAATGTAAAAACCGCTACACTTGAACTGAATTACAAAATAGAGCAGAGTCACACGTTTAGAAAACGCACTAAATCTGCTTAACAGGAAAGGTGAAGTGGGGTGATGCATAAAACAAGGGTTTCAAATTCGCTCAGATACCGTTCCATACACCCAATATGTAATAGACAAGACCTACTCCTTGCTCAGTGAACTGGACTCAACACCCCCTATTCACCGCACAAGAATATATGTGACTAGTAAGAATCTTAAAACCTATGTATTGATATCTGTCTGGAAGTGAGTCAAGTGGGTGTAAAGCCGCATAAACACAGCCATGAAAAGCAGCTAAACCCCATTATAAAAATAAATTACTTTTAAAAACCCGTAAAACAAAGACAGTGAAAGAGAGAGAAATTCTTACAAAATTCGTTCAGAGGCTGTGATGCAACCTGGATTGACCATATCTAGACCCACAGCTGGATGAGACATAAGGGTGGACACTCTTGGGGCTGAGAGGTTGGGTGAGGTTGGGTGAGCAAACGCAGACCCTTTAAAGTAATACTGCGTGGTACCCATCCCATGGGTCCCAAATCTCCAGGTTCAAGGGCATCTTCCTACATCGAAAACATGCATGAGAAACCCAGAAGATGGTACACCGTGTGATTTTGAAAGGTTTCTAAAACGCACCTCATTTCTCATCTCCTTGTGCTCGGTTTCGCCATTCCAGCTACTTTACTAGCAATCTCCCTACTTGGAGAATCAGCACCTTTAACCTCCTGTTCCCTACAGGTTGCAATTTGTCCTGAGGATGAACGGGAAGAGGGGCAACCAATGAGAGACTAGATCTAGGTGTTGGGACAGGCACAGGTCACTCTATTTTCCCAACAGGAAGAAGAATTAACCACAGGCTCAGCCTGCCGCCCAGAAGCAGAATAGGGCCTGAGGCAATCCTGCGCTTTTGCGGCCAGCTCCCAAAAAAGACAGTTGAAAAATGGAGCTCAGGGAAAATGCAATTCACAAACCCGCAGGGTTATAAATGATAACTCTCATCCACAGATATATTGAGGGAAGGCAACGAAGAGGATTTGAAAGCAAGGCAGAATTGCAGGAAACAGATTTCAGGAGGTAGATACGAATCGCCTTTAAAGCACATGAAAAGCGGCAAAACGTCGACAAGGATGCCCTTGGCCAAAAAGGGCGTATGCGTTTTTTCCTGAATATATTCAGGAAAAAACGCATACGCCCTTTTTGGCCAACCAAGCAACCTGGAAAGGCAAATCAGCGCTACAAAGAAGTCTCGCTTCCCATCGGTCAAAAGGGCCATGCTGCAAAAAGTGTCAAAACCAGAAATGCAGGACAGGCCATGGAGAAATGGCAGCCTTGCTACACTGATGGGCGGGATGTAAATTGCCAACAGCCACTCTGGAGAAGTGTACGTTGTGTCCTGAAACATCGAAAAAAAACAGCTTAGGGAGCATAGGGCACGTCCACTCATGGGCGTATAAATTGGAAAAACTAAAAATCAGCAAGACACAGGCACCGGAAAGTTTAGGGCTGCTCTGTTGACAAGAACCTCCACTTCATGACACCTTAAATATCCCAGGAAAGAGAAAAATGGATAAAGAAGTTGTGGTCCTTATGTACAATGGAATATCACTCAGACATGAAATCAATGTCATAAGGCTAGTAGAAGCAAGATGAGTGGAGTTAGGTACGACGATTCTAAGTGAAATAAGTCACACAGAAAAAGACACTTATCATAAGCTATCACTTAGAGAGGGAATGTAAAAACCGCTACACTTGAACTGAATTACAAAACAGAACAGAGTCACACGTTTAGAAAACACACTATGGCTGCTTAACGGGAAAGGTGAGGTGCGGTGATGCATAAAACAAGGGTTTCAAATTCGCTCAGATACCGTTCCATACACTCAATATGTAATAGACAAGACCTACTCCTTGCTCAGTGAACTGGACTCAACACCCCCTATTCACCGCACAAGAATATATGTGACTAGTAAGAATCTTAAAATCTATGTATTGATATCTGTCTGGAAGTGAGTCAAGTGGGTGTAAAGCCGCATAAACACAGCCATGAAAAGCAGCTAAACCCCATTATAAAAATAAATTACTTTTAAAAACCCGTAAAACAAAGACAGTGAAAGAGAGAGAAATTCTTACAAAATTCGTTCAGAGGCTGTGATGCAACCTGGATTGACCATATCTAGACCCACAGCTGGATGAGATATAAGGGTGGACACTCTTGGGGCTGAGAGGTTGGGTGAGGTTGGGTGAGCAAACGCAGACCTTTTAAAGTAATACAGCGTGGTACCCATCCCATGGGTCCCAAATCTCCAGTTCAAGGGCATCTTCCTACATCGAAAACATGCATGAGAAACCCAGAAGATGGTACACCGTGTGATATTGAAAGGTTTCTAAAACGCACCTCATTTCTCATCTCCTTGTGCTCGGTTTCGCCATTCCAGCTACTTTACTAGCAATCTCCCTACTTGGAGAATCAGCACCTTTAACCTCCTGTTCCCTACAGGTTGCAATTTGTCCTGAGGATGAACGGGAAGAGGGGCAACCAATGAGAGACTAGATCTAGGTGTTGGGACAGGCACAGGTCACTCTATTTTCCCAACAGGAAGAAGAATTAACCACAGGCTCAGCCTGCCGCCCAGAAGCAGAATAGGACCTGAGGCAATCCCGCACTTTTGCGGCCAGCTCCCAAAAAAGACAGTTGAAAAATGGAGCTCAGGGAAACTGCAATTCACAAACCCGCAGAGTTATAAATGATAACTCTCATCCACAGATATATTGAGGGAAGGCAACGAAGAGGATTTGAAAGCAAGGCAGAATTGCAGGAAACAGATTTCAGGAGGTAGATACGAATCGCCTTTAAAGCACATGAAAAGCGGCAAAACGTCGACAATGATGCCCTTGGCCAAAAAGGGCGTATGCGTTTTTTCCTGAATATATTCAGGAAAAAACGCATACGCCCTTTTTGGCCAACCAAGCAACCTGGAAAGGCAAATCAGCGCTACCAAGAAGTCTCGCTTCCCATCGGTGAAAAGGGCCATGCTGCAAAAAGTGTCAAAACCGGAAATGCAGGACAGGCCATGGAGAAATGGCAGCCTTGCTACACTGATGGGCGGGATGTAAATTGCCAACAGCCACTCTGGAGAAGTGTACGTTGTGTCCTGAAACATCGAAAAAAAACAGCTTAGGGAGCATAGGGCACGTCCACTCATGGGCGTATAAATTGGAAAAAAGTAAAAATCCGCAAGACACAGGCACCCCAAAGTTTAGGGCTGCTCTGTTGACAAGAACCTCCACTTCATGACACCTTAAATATCCCAGGAAAGAGAAAAATGGATAAAGAAGTTGTGGTCCTTATGTACAATGGAATATCACTCAGACATGAAATCAATGTTATAAGGCTAGTAGAAGCAAGATGAGTGGAGTTAGGAACGACGATTCTAAGTGAAATAAGTCACACAGAAAAAGACACTTATCATAAGCTATCACTTATAGAGGGAATGTAAAAACCGCTACACTTGAAATGAATTACAAAAGAGAACAGAGTCACACGTTTAGAAAACACACTATGGCTGCTTAACGGGAAAGGTGACGTGGGGTGATGCATAAAACAAGGGTTTCAAATTAGCTCAGATACCGTTCCATACACCCAATATGTAATAGACAAGACCTACTCCTTGCTCAGTGAACTGAACTCAACACCCCCTATTCACTGCACAAGAATATATCTGACTAGTAAGAATCTTAAAACCTATGTAATGATATCTCTCTGGAAGTGAGTCAAGAAGGTGTAAACCGCATAAACACAGCCGTGAAAAGCAGCTAAACCCCATTATAAAAATAAATTACTTTTAAAAACCCGTAAAACAAAGACAGTGAAAGAGAGAGAAATTCTTACAAAATTCGTTCAGAGGCTGTGATGCAACCTGGATTGACCATATCTAGACCCACAGCTGGATGAGACATAAGGGTGGACACTCTTGGGGCTGAGAGTTTGGGTGAGCAAACGCAGACCCTTTAAAGTAATACTGTGTGGTACCCATCCCATGGGTCCCAAATCTCCAGGTTCAAGGGCATCTTCCTACATCGAAAACATGCATGAGAAACCCAGAAGATGGTACACCGTGTGATTTTGAAAGGTTTCTAAAACGCACCTCATTTCTCATCTTCTTGTGCTCGGGTTCGCCTTTCCAGCTACTTTACTAGCAATCTCCCTACTTGGAGAATCAGCACCTTTAACCTCCTGTTCCCTACAGGTTGCAATTTGTCCTGAGGATGAACGGGAAGAGGGGCAACCAATGAGAGACTAGATCTAGGTGTTGGGACAGGCACAGGTCACTATTTTCCCATCAGGAAGAAGAATTAACCACAGGCTCAGCCTGCCGCCCGGAACAAGAATAGGGCCTGAGGCAATCCCGTGATTTTGAGGCTAGCTCCCAAAAAAGACAGTTGAAAAATGGAGCTCAGGGGCACTGCAATTCACAAACCTGCTGAGTTATAAATGATAACTCTCGTCCACAAATATATTGAGGGAAGGCAACGAAGAGGATTTGAAAGCAAGGCAGAATTGCAGGAAACAGGTTTCAGGAGGTAGATTCGAATCGCCTTTAAAGCACATGAAAAGTGGCAAAACGTCGACAATGATGCCCTTGGCCAAAAAGGGCGTATGCGTTTTTTCCTGAATATATTCAGGAAAAAACGCATACGCCCTTTTTGGCCAACCAAGCAACCTGGAAAGGCAAATCAGCGCTACCAAGAAGTCTCGCTTCCCATCGGTGAAAAGGGCCATGCTGCAAAAAGTGTCAAAACCGGAAATGCAGGACAGGCCATGGAGAAATGGCAGCCTTGCTACACTGATGGGCGGGATGTAAATTGCCAACAGCCACTCTGAAGAAGTGTACGGTGTGTCCTGAAATATCTAAATCACACAGCTTAGGGAGCATAGGGCACGTCCACTCATGGGCGTATAAATTGGGAAAACTAAAAATCAGCAAGACACAGGCACCCCAAAGTTTAGGGCTGCTCTGTTGACAAGAACCTCCACTTCATGACACCTTAAATATCCCAGGAAAGAGAAAAATGGATAAAGAAGTTGTGGTCCTTATGTACAATGGAATATCACTCAGACATGAAATCAATGTCATAAGGCAAGTAGAAGCAAGATGAGTGGATTTAAGTACGATGATTCTAAGTGAAATAAGTCACACAGAAAAAGACACTTATCATAAGCTATCACTTATAGAGGGAATGTAAAAACCTCTACACTTGAACTGAATTACAAAAGAGAATAGAGTCATACGTTTAGAAAACACACTATGGCTGCTTAACGGGAAAGGTGAGGTGGGGTGATGCATAAAACAAGGGTTTCAAATTAGCTCAGATACCGTTCCATACACCCAATATGTAATAGACAAGACCTACTCCTTGCTCAGTGAACTGAACTCAACACCCCCTATTCACTGCACAAGAATATATCTGACTAGTAAGAATCTTAAAACCTATGTAATGATATCTCTCTGGAAGTGAGTCAAGAAGGTGTAAACCGCATAAACACAGCCGTGAAAAGCAGCTAAACCCCATTATAAAAATAAATTACTTTTAAAAACCCGTAAAACAAAGACAGTGAAAGAGAGAGAAATTCTTACAAAATTCGTTCAGAGGCTGTGATGCAACCTGGATTGACCATATCTAGACCCACAGCTGGATGAGACATAAGGGTGGACACTCTTGGGGCTGAGAGGTTGGGTGAGGTTGGGTGAGCAAACGCAGACCCTTTAAAGTAAAACTGCATGGTACCCATCCCATGGGTCCCAAATCTCCAGGTTGAAGGGCATCTTCCTACATCGAAAACATGCATGAGAAACCCAGAAGATGGTACACCGTGTGATTTTGAAAGGTTTCTAAAACGCACCTCATTTCTCATCTCCTTGTGCTCGGGTTCGCCTTTCCAGCTACTTTACTAGCAATCTCCCTACTTGGAGAATCAGCACCTTTAACCTCCTGTTCCCTACAGGTTGCAATTTGTCCTGAGGATGAACGGGTGGAGGGGCAACCAATGAGAGACTAGATCTAGGTGTTGGGACAGGCAGAGGTCACTCTATTTTCCCACCAGGAAGAAGAATTAACCACAGGCTCAGCCTGCCGCCCAGAAGCAGAATAGGGCCTGAGGCAATCCCGCGCTTTTGCGGCCAGCTCCCAAAAAAGACAGTTGAAAAATGGAGCTCAGGTAAACTGCAATTCACAAACCCGCAGAGTTATAAATGATAACTCTCATCCACAGATATATTGAGGGAAGGCAACGAAGAGGATTTGAAAGCAAGGCAGAATTGCAGGAAACAGATTTCAGGAGGTAGATACGAATCGCCTTTAAAGCACATGAAAAGCGGCAAAACGTCGACAATGATGCCCTTGGTCAAAAAGGGCGTATGCGTTTTTTCCTGAATATATTCAGGAAAAAACGCATACGCCCTTTTTGGCCAACCAAGCAACCTGGAAAGGCAAATCAGCGCTACAAAGAAGTCTCGCTTCCCATCGGTCAAAAGGGCCATGCTGCAAAAAGTGTCAAAACCAGAAATGCAGGACAGGCCATGGAGAAATGGCAGCCTTGCTACACTGATGGGCGGGATGTAAATTGCCAACAGCCACTCTGGAGAAGTGTACGTTTTGTCCTGAAACATGGAAAAAAAACAGCTTAGGGAGCATAGGGCACGTCCACTCATGGGGGTATAAATTGGAAAAACTAAAAATCAGCAAGACACAGGCACCCGAAAGTTTAGGGCTGCTCTGTTGACAAGAACCTCCACTTCATGACACCTTAAATATCCCAGGAAAGAGAAAAATGGATAAAGAAGTTGTGGTCCTTATGTACAATGGAATATCACTCAGACATGAAATCAATGTCATAAGGCAAGTAGAAGCAAGATGAGTGGATTTAAGTACGATGATTCTAAGTGAAATAAGTCACACAGAAAAAGACACTTATCATAAGCTATCACTTATAGAGGGAATGTAAAAACCGCTACACTTGAACTGAATTACAAAAGAGAATAGAGTCATACGTTTAGAAAACACACTATGGCTGCTTAACGGGAAAGGTGAGGTGGGGTGATGCATAAAACAAGGGTTTCAAATTAGCTCAGATACCGTTCCATACACCCAATATGTAATAGACAAGACCTACTCCTTGCTCAGTGAACTGAACTCAACACCCCCTATTCACTGCACAAGAATATATCTGACTAGTAAGAATCTTAAAACCTATGTAATGATATCTCTCTGGAAGTGAGTCAAGAAGGTGTAAACCGCATAAACACAGCCGTGAAAAGCAGCTAAACCCCATTATAAAAATAAATTACTTTTAAAAACCCGTAAAACAAAGACAGTGAAAGAGAGAGAAATTCTTACAAAATTCGTTCAGAGGCTGTGATGCAACCTGGATTGACCATATCTAGACCCACAGCTGGATGAGACATAAGGGTGGACACTCTTGGGGCTGAGAGGTTGGGTGAGGTTGGGTGAGCAAACGCAGACCCTTTAAAGTAAAACTGCATGGTACCCATCCCATGGGTCCCAAATCTCCAGGTTGAAGGGCATCTTCCTACATCGAAAACATGCATGAGAAACCCAGAAGATGGTACACCGTGTGATTTTGAAAGGTTTCTAAAACGCACCACATTTCTCATCTCCTTGTGCTCGGGTTCGCCTTTCCAGCTACTTTACTAGCAATCTCCCTACTTGGAGAATCAGCACCTTTAACCTCCTGTTCCCTACAGGTTGCAATTTGTCCTGAGGATGAACGGGTAGAGGGGCAACCAATGAGAGACTAGATCTAGGTGTTGGGACAGGCAGAGGTCACTCTTTTTTCCCACCAGGAAGAAGAATTAACCACAGGCTCAGCCTGCCGCCCAGAAGCAGAATAGGGCCTGAGGCAATCCCGCGCTTTTGCGGCCAGCTCCCAAAAAAGACAGTTGAAAAATGGAGCTCAGGGAAACTGCAATTCACAAACCCGCAGAGTTATAAATGATAACTCTCATCCACAGATATATTGAGGGAAGGCAACGAAGAGGATTTGAAAGCAAGGCAGAATTGCAGGAAACAGATTTCAGGAGGTAGATACGAATCGCCTTTAAAGCACATGAAAAGCGGCAAAACGTCGACAATGATGCCCTTGGTCAAAAAGGGCGTATGCGTTTTTTCCTGAATATATTCAGGAAAAAACGCATACGCCCTTTTTGGCCAACCAAGCAACCTGGAAAGGCAAATCAGCGCTACAAAGAAGTCTCGCTTCCCATCGGTCAAAAGGGCCATGCTGCAAAAAGTGTCAAAACCAGAAATGCAGGACAGGCCATGGAGAAATGGCAGCCTTGCTACACTGATGGGCGGGATGTAAATTGCCAACAGCCACTCTGGAGAAGTGTACGTTTTGTCCTGAAACATGGAAAAAAAACAGCTTAGGGAGCATAGGGCACGTCCACTCATGGGGGTATAAATTGGAAAAACTAAAAATCAGCAAGACACAGGCACCGGAAAGTTTAGGGCTGCTCTGTTGACAAGAACCTCCACTTCATGACACCTTAAATATCCCAGGAAAGAGAAAAATGGATAAAGAAGTTGTGGTCCTTATGTACAATGGAATATCACTCATACATGAAATCAATGTTATAAGGCTAGTAGAAGCAAGATGAGTGGAGTTAGGAACGACGATTCTAAGTGAAATAAGTCACACAGAAAAAGACACTTATCATAAGCTATCACTTACAGAGGGAATGTAAAAACCGCTAGACTTGAACTGAATTACAATACAGAACAGAGTCACACGTTTAGAAAACACACTATGGCTGCTTAACGGGAAAGGTGACGTGGGGTGATGCATAAAACAAGGGTTTCAAATTAGCTCAGATACCGTTCCATACACCCAATATGTAATAGACAAGACCTACTCCTTGCTCAGTGAACTGAACTCAACACCCCCTATTCACCGCACAAGAATATATCTGACTAGTAAGAATCTTAAAACCTATGTATTGATATCTCTCTGGAAGTGAGTCAAGAGGGTGTCAACCGCATAAACACAGCCGTGAAAAGCAGCTATACCCCATTATAAAAATAAATTACTTTTAAAAACCCGTAAAACAAAAACAGTGAAAGAGAGAGAAATTCTTACAAAATTCGTTCAGAGGCTGTGATGCAACCTGGTTTGACCATATCTAGACCCACAGCTGGATGAGACATAAGGGTGGACACTCTTGGGGCTGAGAGTTTGGGTGAGCAAACGCAGACCCTTTAAAGTAATACTGCGTGGTACCCATCCCATGGGTCCCAAATCTCCAGGTTCAAGGGCATCTTCCTACATCGAAAACATGCATGAGAAACCCAGAAAATGGTACACCGTGTGATTTTGAAAGGTTTCTAAAACGCACCTCATTTCTCATCTTCTTGTGCTCGGGTTCGCCTTTCCAGCTACTTTACTAGCAATCTCCCTACTTGGAGAATCAGCACCTTTAACCTCCTGTTCCCTACAGGTTGCAATTTGTCCTGAGGATGAACGGGAAGAGGGGCAACCAATGAGAGACTAGATCTAGGTGTTGGGACAGGCACAGGTCACTATTTTCCCATCAGGAAGAAGAATTAACCACAGGCTCAGGCTGCCGCCCGGAACAAGAATAGGGCCTGAGGCAATCCCGTGATTTTGAGGCTAGCTCCCAAAAAAGACAGTTGAAAAATGGAGCTCAGGGGCACTGCAATTCACAAACCTGCTGAGATATAAATGATAACTCTCGTCCACAAATATATTGAGGGAAGGCAACGAAGAGGATTTGAAAGCAAGGCAGAATTGCAGGAAACAGGTTTCAGGAGGTAGATTAGAATCGCCTTTAAAGCACATGAAAAGTGGCAAAACGTCGACAATGATGCCCTTGGCCAAAAAGGGCGTATGCGTTTTTTCCTGAATATATTCAGGAAAAAACGGATACGCCCTTTTTGGCCAACCAAGCAACCTGGAAAGGCAAATCAGCGCTACAAAGAAGTCTCGCTTCCCATCGGTGAAAAGGGCCATGCTGCAAAAAGTGTCAAAACGAGAAATGCAGGACAGGCCATGGAGAAATGGCAGACTTGCTACACTGATGGGCGGGATGTAAATTGCCAACAGCCACTCTGGAGAAGTGTACGTTGTGTCCTGAAACATCGAAAACAAACAGCTTAGGGAGCATAGGGCACGTACCCTCATGGGCGTATAAATTGGAAAAACTAAAAATCAGCAAGACACACGCACCCGAAAGTTTAGGGCTGCTCTGTTGACAAGAACCTCCACTTCATGACACCTTAAATATCCCAGGAAAGAGAAAAATGGATAAAGAAGTTGTGGTCCTTATGTACAATGGAATATCACTCAGACATGAAATCAATGTTATAAGGCTAGTAGAAGCAAGATGAGTGGAGTTAGGAACGACGATTCTAAGTGAAATAAGTCACACAGAAAAAGACACTTATCATAAGCTATCACTTATAGAGGGAATGTAAAAACCGCTACACTTGAACTGAATTACAAAACAGAACAGAGTCACACGTTTAGAAAACACACTATGGCTGCTT